>NW_010300065.1:0-48974 GCF_000700745.2 Antrostomus carolinensis | reverse complement strand
CTGGGGAAGAATAACCACATGCATAAGTACAGGTTAGGGGCTGATGTGCTGGAAAGGAGCTCTGTGCCTGGGTGTGCTGGTGGGCAGCAGGCTGGCCATGAGCCAGCAGTGTGGCCTTGTGGTCAGGAAGGCCAACAGTATCCTGGGGTGCATTAAAAAGAGCGTGGCCAGCAGGCTGAGGGAGGTTCTCCTCCCTCTCTACTCTGCCCTGGTGTGGCTACATCTGGAGTACTGTGTGCAGTTCTGGGCTCCTCAGTTCAAAAAAGACAGGGATCTTTTAGAGAGAGTCCAGTGGAGGGCCACAAAGATGATGAGGGGCCTGAAGCATCTGCCTTAGGAGAAGAGGCTGAGAGAGCTGGGACTCTCAGCCTGGAGAAGAGAAGACTAAGGGGGGAACTTATCAATGTCTATAAATATCTGAAGTGTAAGTGACAAATGGATAGGGCTGGGCTTTTTTCAGTAGTACCCAGTGACAGGACAAGGGGCAATGGGCAAAAACTGGAACACCAAAAAGTTCCACACAAACTTAAGGAAAAACTTCTTTACTGTGAGGGTGACAGAGCACTGGAACAGGCTGCCCAGAGAGGTTGTGGAGTCTCCATCTCTGGAGATGTTCAAAGCCTGCCTGAACACTTTCCTGTGCAACCTGTTGTAGGGAACCTGCTTTGGCAGGAGGTTGGACTAGATGATCTCCTGAGGTCCCTTCCAACACCTGCGATTCTGTGATTAGAGATGATGTGATATGTTTAGGTAACAGCATAAGTTTTAGAGGGAATTGTGTTTGTCTTCTATAGCAATCTTATGCCTTACAGACCTTTCAATACAGTAGGCACCCATCCAAGAAATGTCACATTAGTAAGAACATGTTGAGCATTATTTGTTTGAGAAGATATTCATTGGCAGCATTAAAAGCAGAGCATTGTTGGCACCAGACAGTGATGTTCTTCTTAACTAAAGAAAGAAGTCTGGTTTTTGGTTAGCTTTTTCTTTTTTTTCTTTTTTAATTAAATATATTTCTGAAGGACTGAATGTAGTACCTATGAAAACAAAGGTGTAAGAGCATCTGATATATAAGAAATTCAGCACCATAGTCCCAAAGAAAAACATTCTTGCTAATCTGGATTTTATTGTGGGTTTGGTGGGGGGGGTTTTTTGTTGTTTGTTTGTTTGTTTTCAGGAACTACACATTGTACCAATCAAATAATGTTTACTTTTCTTCTAAAGCACATATAGACAGTAAGACCACTTAATGGATGAGCATAAATACCATTATTGCCATTATAAGATATGAGTATTTTATGTACACTGACTCCTTGCTGATGCTACAGCCAAGTTATTTGTGCAGGAGGTAACGGTGAAGCAGAAGCTATGAAAGCTAAGCACATAACTTTTATTGATTTACATTGCCTGTCAAACAGAGAGAACAGCCACTGGCATCTCAACTTGCAAAAGGTAAATAAATTTACACCCTCCATACAATTTCTGTCAGCATACCAGCATCCAGGAATATATCACCAGTAAGCTCCACTGGAACAGCACAGGGACTGACTCCAAAAGGGAAAGCGAACTAATATGCACAGGAGTAGGCACTGTATTAAGTAATTAATTAGTGGAATATGCAACTGTAAAAAGTGTGAAACCTAATTCCCCCATGTCATTCACCTACAACTTGGACAAAATAAGTATGAATATGAGAAGCCACTTTCTTGACTTCATCTTGGTGTTAAATTTCCCAGCTGATTGGGCATGCAATATTTGTATATGCAAGCAATTAGAAGTGCAGAAATAAAATTAAGTGTAATTAGAAACAATAGAAAAAGGATTATTAAATTTATAAATACATTTTAAAACCCTCTTATCAATTCCATAAATTATAAACTTTTCCTTTAACTGTCAAGTCCACACACAAATAAAAAATGTAATTCTGGTGTCATGTTAGGAAAAGAAAAATCATAAAGGAAGTTTAGACATGGAATTCACTTGTACATCATCACTAGCTGAGTCCAATGGAGAACCATCCTTATTTGCCTAAATTTTCATTCAGAGGACTCAAACATGACTCACACCTCTGAGACATAGAGTACATTTGGTGGTAAATATTTGATAACATCAACATGCATCCTTTTGTCTTTCCCTGTCATTTGCAAGAGAACAAATCCTGACCTATAAAATTATGTCAGAGTTTCAATACAAATTTTGTATACTGAGGGCTAGAGGTTAAAGACTTTCCCAAGAAATAGTCTTGAATTCTAAGATCTACTTGCAGATTTTAAACCCACATTTCTCACAGCCCAGAGTTTCTTATTATCCAGCCTTTGAAATATTCTGAATGAAAGCAACCTTCCCTGCCCCCACTCCCCCCCTCCTCCAGTTGAAGCCGAGTCTCTGTACTCTAAGAATACAAAAGACAAAGCAAGGTTTTTTCTAATACAGTTTTTATTTATGATCATGCTGTGATGCAAAATTTTTTGCATCTTACTTCAGAATCAGGATGGGGCAGGGAGAAAAAACAATCAATAAACCCTCCACAAATATCAAAAAACACAAGAACCTTGGCCTGAAAAAGTAGTTCAGTGGACTGGATTAAAGAGATTGTTTGCTTTCCCACTAAGCCAAATAAATTTGTATGCCTTGCTGGACTGTGTCCTAGCTTAAATAGGAGCAAAGGAAAATCTTCATCTAATCTTGCCTCATGGTTAGGGCAGTTCTTGGGCTATAAGCTCTAGTTTCAAGGTCCATGAAGTTAGGGACTTATAGAACTGGAGCCTTTGCTTTATGAATATCACAATCCAAGGTTATTGCATAAAACATATCAAGTATTTCCCCCTCTGTTGCATTCTCAGAAGATAGCTCCATATTTGGACTCAAGCAAGGAGGAGGGTTGGAAGGGGAGGCCCTGAGAGACAACTGCTGAGGCATGCTTTTATAACTGCTGTTCTTGACTACATAGTTTTAGCCTGCTTCCCTTCCAGATGTACCAGGTAATTTTTAAGAGGTTTTTGTTTATTTTTTGTTTTGTTTGTTTGTTAAGTAACAGAAAGTAATGGCGTCCTATTTTTGTCATCTGAAAGCCTCTCTCCATTACCTCATGATTAATCTATTTTCTTAATTTAGTTCATGCTTTACCAGATAATTCAATCAGCTTAATCTCTGATCAGCTGTAAGGATGACTGCTGTTAAATTTGTAACATTTCCTTTGTCCAAATGATCAGAGAAGCCTATAAGACAAATTGAACATACCTAGCTTTGTCCGAAAGGCAATATGCTTCCATAAGTTTCTAAATTTTATTTATTTCCTTCATTTTTTTCTTTCTTTCAAAGTTTTCCCCCTGAACTTTCTTATTGTTAAGTCAGATTGGTAACCATGTATTAGTGTGAATGCAATTTTTTATTTCTAAAGTTAATGGATTGTTTATTTACATATTTTGGTTTCCATGTTATTTGATATTTTACTTCCTTCCACATTCTGAAGAGGTTAATCTAGTGCCCTTGCTTGAAGAAATCAAGCCCTATGAATTTTATGTTTCAACCCCCTAACAAATCATCTTCCCGCCTGCAACTGTGTACTTGATATCAGCATCCATAACTGAATCCTGAAGTAAGGGAATTGACTGACGTGTTTTAATATGCATGCTTGCTCACCTTAGTTAAAAAGTACAACATAGATGTTTGTCAGTCGTGGTTATTTTATGATCTTAATTGCATCAGTAGTCAGTTGAGATTAAAAATTTAATAGTGAAAACAATTATTGAAGATACAGTAACAAAAAACCTGGAGAATTTGCCAAAGAACATTTTTATCTCATTTCAAGCACTTTAATTTGAGGCTTCAGTGCCAAAACTTATTAAAGGCACTGAGCCACATGCTTTATTTTCTCCTTATAATTAGGCTTACTCTGAATATTCATAGCTTTCAAGAAGCTGAGATTAATCCACACCATGTCACCCTGCATCATTGATCTCTCTCTGAAGTAAATTAAAACAGAACACCTAGCACTTCTGAGAATGTGGTCCTCTGTCCCTTAAATTTAATATTAAATCAAAAGTTGATCTTAAAGACTATGGTTTTACCAGGCAAAAAGCATTTTTTAATTAAAAAAAAATGACATTTCTGTGAAGGTTATAGAATAAACCTTGAATAAGTTTCTTTTAAATATTGAAACAAGCATTATCTGGAGCAGGTATTTTTTGTATAAGCTTAGCTCCTAATCAGAAAACCGTAACACTGTAGTGCAGAGGGTAAACTTAAAAATCCAAACAAAAATTGTCAGTATTTACATTTTGCTAATGTCCTGAAAATGGCCCCACATGGGACTATAATACAATTAGCTGCATATGAATAAAATGAATAACTACTAAAATAACAATACAAAAATCAGATTTAATGGGAAAGAACATAGTCTAAATCTATCCTGACTGAAGTAATATTATTTGTATATACTTTCAAAAGTAGTCAGCATGCAGCTGTCAATGTTTTAATAATATTCTATATTTTCAAAGGAAATTCTGTATGCCTTTCTTCAACCATTTAATGAGCTTAGGAAGGCTGAGAATCTGCTAGCCTGCTTGACTAATATCTTTGTGCTGAATTCTTCAGAATCATCTAGTACTACAGTTCTTAGGTGTCCTATAGATGGAAGCAATGAGAGTTGCAGAAAGTCACACAGTCAGTGTGAGAGATCAGTGAAGACCATAATTAAAATTGGTAAATGTAAGAAAGCGTGTGTTTATACCAGGAATAAAGGTCTGTACCTGTTCTCATTTCAATCACTCTCCTAAAGCCCTAGATATATAAAGGCCTGCAACACACCCTTTATGATGGTACTTCTATGAATATGGATGGATGAGTAGATGGGAGATCCTGTATTTAAAAGTATGGTCTATATGTTACTCATGTCTGAGCTGTGAGGGGGAAAAAAAAAAAAAAGCATAGAGGGAGAAGAGTCTTTCTCCCTGCAAACTGAGGTGAGAAGCAGTGAATGTATTAAGAACATGTTATTATAGCACTTTAGCATTTAAAAGCTTATATTTTTAGTACATTGGTTGCTAAACTGGAACCTTAAGCCACCACCCTGGGCACCTAGACTCTATAAATAAGTGATCTCCAACTGGGATTTAAAGATAGCCAGTAAGAAATACTAAAGAAAATTGCGCATGAAAATGTATGCCCCCTTAGGGGCATATGTGCTCTATTCAGCTGCAAAAAGATATCCTTGTCTTCCAGGATCCATACTCTTCAAAAGGAGCACCTAGGTCTCTGAAAGAGAGATTAATTTGTTTCTTCTCTTGAAACCCCAACCAGAAAAAACAGCAATCTCAACCAGGCTATATAACCTCCTTTAGGAAGGAGGAGATCCAAATTCAAGCTCTTCTCTGGCAAGAACAGTACCCACCTGTTGTAGGTGAGTTTTTAGTACATGAGGAGAGATACTCTCCCTTCCTCCGGCTGAAGCTTTGCCATTGTTCAAGAACAGAGAGACACATTCATCAGAAAATACGTGGCCAAGGTCTCTGAAAGAAAACGCCAAATGCGATTTGGAGTTTTACTCTCTAATCTGCTGACCAGAGGAAGCTTCTCAGAGGTGTAACTCCTAAGAGAATGTAATAATTTTTAGTGTTAATTTTAAGAGGTCATTTGAAAAAGTTTCTAAAAATAAATCACTTATTTTTAAGTGTATATGGTCCTCTGAAGAAAAAGCTGTTTAATGGTGTGCTTCTTCACATCTTTACTGAAAAGAGTTTTCTGTGCTGTAACTGAATAGAGTAGCATAGATAAAGAAAACAGAGGAAAACAGAACCTTAAGCCTGGGAACAGGGAAGGAAAGATATTATTTAGTCAGGAGAAGCATCTGAGTTGATAAATAGGTAAATAGATCCTGAAATTAATAAATAGTTCCAACGAAGAACAAAATATACAGTCAGAAACAAATAAAAATATTTCAGAAAGCAGTTAATTGCTTGTTAATGCATTGACCAATTCATATTAGGCAACAGATAAACCAAAACTTGATAAACTGGAAAACTAAATCAAAATGTATCAGGGTTTTTAACACATGGACTCCTGTTCTTCACTTCTGAAAAAACAAATACTGAGTAACTTGCATTTTGTTCAAGTTTTTATGACAGAGGAAGTTCTCTTGTCTCTGGAAAGAGCATCACCTGTATACTAACAAGAACAATAAATGTTAAGTGCATGGGACCAAATCCCCTGCAGCATAAATAAAGTCATTAGAGTGAGTCTCTCCTTGAGGGAACAGAATTAGATAAATATTTAGACAGTAATACTGTTGAAAAATTTGTAATTGAATGACAGTGAAGGTGAACTGACTACAGCAGGCAGCAACAATTTGTTTTGGTTGGTGGTTTAGAGCCTATTGAGAAAATCTGGAAATTGAATTAAGAGAGGAAAGCCTTTGGAAGAGCAGTCTTATAAGCACTTTAAAAGAAAAATGAGCTTTATTGCAAATAAAGAAAGTCAGTTAAAAAAATTGAACAAACAAAAAAAAAACAACCCCAAAGAACCACAAACCCACAACAAAAGTACATTCTCCCATGACTAAAGACTAAAAACGTAACACTTGTCTCCTTCCTTGTGCGTAAAGAAACATTTATCAGTTGTTTTAGCAACTTTAAATTAATACATTAAAAGTGTTCTATTTTGGTTGCATCACATGCAAGATGGTAAGCTGGAATTAACAGCTATCAAAGACCAAAAAGACAAGGTATTTATCTGTCTGCTCTTTGGTTTTGGCTTGAAATATTAATCTCCAGTCATGTGACAGAACCTCATTTTAATGATGAAGAATTTTTAGTAAGGATTTGCCCTAAGTCTTCTTTTCTAGTAGAAAAAACAAACTGAGAGTCTGCTTTTGTTTTTATGCTGGCCAAGACTTCCTTACAAATATACCACAGAAATATTCTTGCCATTTTATTCTTTATTGCTTTAGTGTACAGGACACCATTATTTTAAAAGTATAAAGAATTTTAAATAACATATGACTGAGCACATCTGAATAAATGCTTCCTTTGAAGGCTATGCTTCACATTTAATATATGTAGTAGTGCCCCTCATGTTGGCTAAGATAAATACTGTCATAAAAGTCAAAAAGAGTTCATGCAATGATCAGTGGAATCTGCTTTATCAAATTACATATCTCACATGTCCCAATTCTCCACTCTGTATAAGCTGAAGTACTACTAAATTGAAAGATGAAGCAATAAATTAGTAAATTGAAGTAATAATTTGTTTCCCAGTAAACACCATTCCTTCTTCACAAAAATGGATGCCAGCTGCTTTTCATATCTTTTATTCAAAGTGATGCAAATAATAAAAAAAGATTTCTATTTAGCCTATATTAATATAAAAAAATACTTATTTACTTTTTTTTTCCTACTTCAGGAAAATACTTATTTACTTTTTTTTCCTACTTTTCCTACTTCCATACTCTTTTTCCTACTTCAGGTCAGAACTTTAACTAATCATGCTGCATACTAAGCTGGATAACAGTATCACAAGGAGTTTTATTTTTTAATAGTCATCATAGTTGATTTACTGAGGTCCCTTCCAACCCCTACGATTCTGTGATTCTGTGGTCTATTCCCCTCATCTCAGGATATGGAAAGAATCAAACTTGAATTAAGCAAAGGAACAGGCAGGTGAGGCGAGCAAGAAGTGTCAGCAATGTTTCTCTCCATTAGGATTCCATGGCAACTACAGTTGGCTTATACAAGTTACTGTGGATTTTAAAGTTGCTTATTTCTGTAGCACAAAAACACAAGTGTGCAGTAGATGTATCAGCAGCAACATAACATGGCACATGGTCATGCTGTCTGTGCTGGGAAAGCATCTCGAATGGTAGATATCCATGGGATTCACCTGTGTTTCCTTTGGACAGTGCCTTCAAGTACTTGGCAAGCAGGATCAGCAAACTTCAGGTAAACTACTATCCAAGTAGAAGAACCTATGTAGCTTTGTCATACTAGTTCCATAGTCTTGTTTCTCGTATTATGCCATGCATATTTTCACTGAAGGTAGGATCTTATTCATAAAGACTGCTTCCCACATTTTAACCATACAAAACAGCTGTCATTCCCACATGTGCACACACCATGGCTGAAGTCATAAACATGTCTTTTCATTTGAGCAAAAACCAAGCTAGCTGCTACATGCTGCAATCCATAATACCCCATGCCTTTGATGACCGTTATATGAAGGTCCAGAAATGCTTAGTTTCCTACACTCTCTTCACACTAGAATTTTATTTTGGTCTTTTATAATCCCATAGGATTTTCAAAATAACATTAAAGATAACACATTAACTTATCTATAGCAAGGTACTTTTATAAGGATAAATTCTCAAGGTCCAGCTTCAAGAAATAGGCACCTGTTCTGGTGAGCCTAATGGAAACAGTTTGTGAAAATAATGAAGGCTATTAATGAGATTAAACTTAACTAGTTATCTTTACCCTATGCCACAAAGCTTTACAGTGAAGGGGAATTTTATATACTGTTCTTGAACATAATCCAGTTACAATTTGCCAGATTAATTTCAACTCTACCAAAACTGTACACTGAATCCCCCGGAACCTATGAGCTGTTGTATTTATAAAGGAGAATTGAGTGTTGACACTTTGTGAATAATAATTTATTTATATCTTCCAATTCTTTCTATGATGAAGTAAACTATTTTAAATATTAATTATTTCAACATTCTGCATCAGCTCAGTAAGAGATTTGGCCTACCTTATATAGCAACGATTTCTAAATCTCTCTTTCATTCTCCAGTTATTTGACATTCAAGAATGTCTTGAGGAAGAGATGTTTGTATTTAACAACCCTTAACAAAACAGTTAATACAAAATTTCTCTTTTATTAATTTGTGTAGATGCTTTTAGAAGTAATGAAATTTTCAGCATCCACAGTAGCCAAGAGGCAAGCTGTATCATGCAGCCCATAGGTCAAGGCATTAATGGAAGTACAGGTAGAACTGCTGCTGCTACTTGGGGGTGGGGAGGAAATAAAGCACAGTTGGATGACTAAATAGACAAAACAACCTCCTCTTCCCCTATTAGGTAATGTAATAGGTATTTGGACATGCAGAAATAATTTTAAAATTCCCAGAATATATATATTTGTACATATATATATATAAAAGTCTGCTTCATCTCTTGTTAACTGTGATTATGACCTATTTAACAGTATATAATAATTTCTAGTTTAAACTAATAAAATAGATACTGTTCTTGCCTACAGTCTACTCTACTAGAATTTTAAGGTTCATCTTCATGGACTCCCTGACACCCAAAGAGCTTTGACTTGTCCATTTCATACACCAAGTACTTCCGTAAATCAACTTTAACATAAATGGTATTTATTTTTTCATACCTTTCTTCCTCAGTAATTTCTGCTAAATAGAATTCTCCCTTTCCAATATGCTTCCTCTCAGGAGAGATACTGGTTGTGCATATTAAAGGATAATAAAGTCTTATTTTTCCTATTTTGTGCAATCACCTGAGAGCACCACTCCCAGCAGAAATCAAGCCTCAGGCTAAGGTTGTACTATTGGACAAGTAAAAACTAAGCATTATTTGAATTGTAGTTGCTGGAAAATATCAGTGCTATTTCTTTTGAGAGATTTGTAATCTAATGAATGAAAGTAATTTTATCAGTCTGTAGCCACACATACAATTTATGTTCCACAGAATAATATCCCCTAATAGCAACCTCAGTAAAGCCAAACATTAATAAAAAAAACTGCTTTATGCTTTCCAGAAAGCAGACACTACACGGATATCAAAACAGCAACTTTAAAACTGGAGGCCACAGGGATTATTGTGTAAATTTCCATCAAGCTAAACACTATCTGTGCACACCATATGATTTTGCTTCATCAAGATTGGTGTCATTTTGCTGTACTTTCTAGTACTTTCCATTTTAATAGTGATTGATGTAATTAGACCTCAGGAACGAGGGCTAGGGAGTAGGAGTTTGTGGAGGTGGCACAACTATAACTTCAGAAAACAAACTGAAACATTTCTAGTGAAAGATTTTGACAGCAAAGATTAAGAAACCAGATTTGCTTTTGACAAGAAGTTGACCCCATTTTCCAACTCCAATTCAACTTTTTATTAACCTCAAAATACAGGCACAGTTGAAAGACATCATAACTTTTCCACAGCAGAAAACAACAACAACAAAATTTGCTAAGTTACTCCTTTTAGGAACAAACATATGTTAGTAAGGGGTGGGATGGGGCACAAAAGTTGCTTGTTAGAATTTCTGCTACAGGTATTTTGCTTTATCTGGGTGATTATAGAGGATTACATTTTATGAATCTATGTTTATAGGGGTTTCACAGACAAAGGATCATAAATAAATTTTGTTGGCAGCCTGATTACACTCACTTGCAGCTTTTTACAGGAGTGACAACTAGATGAAAAAGATTTCTAGGTACCAGACACTGTATCTGAACACCAAACCCCCTAGTAAATACCTTATTCCCAAGGCGCTATTCTTATTTAAAAGGTAATAGTAAAAGAATATTCAGGTTTCTTTTAAAACTTTATTGTCACATATCTCACTCCTTTCCAATCAAGTTCAGCACTGTTTCTGCTTTTGTTGGTTCCACCTGTTTTCTGGTAGAAGAGAATTAGGTGGGAAAAAACAAACAACCCCCCCCCCCAAATCCTTTTTTTCTAAATGTTTATTGAAATGAACAAACAAAACCTGAAAATTGTCTTTCAATTTTGCAAGCGTGACCTTCGCAACTAACTATAGCTGCAGTGAAGCCTGTCTTTCATGTTTATTAACTCCATGTCTGTGTAGACTATGTATAATTGCTGAGATGTTAATAGTGAGCGCCTGTGACAAGAACAGCAGGCAAGTCAGTATTTTTGTAAAATTTCAGTTTTTTGCTTCCTTAACATTTTCTGCTCCCTGTCAAGCTTCATTTATATACTTTTTTTTTTTTCATTTTTTTCATCATATATACCTGGCAGAGCAAGAGAATCTTTTCTTTTACATTATTAGCATGCTTACTTATATATTTAAAAATTAAGTGTTTGTGGTATTTGGTGCATTTAAAAAGCATACTTCATAATTTACAATCCTTGAGTGTGGGAAAATACTCCATGCTTTGCACTGTGGTTCATAATTTCTTCCTCTGTCATTATACCTTTGCTTTTTTTCTCTGATAGATATTTTTGGGGGGCAATTAAGGGGAAAGGAGTTGCCAATAATGGAAAAACAATCAAAATATCCAACCAAACAAAAGGCAAACCTGGACCACAGTTAAAATAAAGGTTTTCTCTAGAGCTTTAGAAAGTAAGTGAAGCTTCAGTTACCAGCAGGTTATCAATTATCCTGTAAAACAAGAAGAACAGATTTGATCTTTCCTCTCCTTTGAGAAATCCCTGCAGGAAATAGTGACATCTATGTTTAAGACTTTGCTTTTTAACCATTCTATAGAATTTAAATAAATATTTATCCACTTAGAATTCTAAAGGATGATTAAGAGTCTTGGTGAGCCTTTAATAGAGTCTCAAATTGTTAGATCGTATATTTACTGACTTCTAACATGTTTCGATAGGTTACATTTGATGTCATTGTCTTGCATTAAAACCTGTCTCCCACCCCAGTCACAAATCAGGCTGCTAAGCACTACAAAATAAGACATTTCCTCAGAGGCAGACACATTGAAAAAAAAAAGTAAATAGGTATTTTCAATCAGCATTATGTCTTTCTAAACAGTTGTGTGCACAATATTGAAGATAATTGGTAGCTTAAAAACATTCTGTAGGTCTTGTCATGAGGAGCTATTAATAATTTTCATGAGAAGTATCAAAAAGTTAAAATTATACAGATGTGCAATGAAGCTAGACAACTTAAAACATTCTAACAGTATTTAAGGTTACATAATCTCTGCTGTCTAAGGTTCTAGAGTGCAAAAGTATTGAAGATTTCAAGTAGGCTGAAGTTAACATCTTCACCCTACCCAGTAAGCCAGTGGATTTTATGAGTATTTGCATCATGTACTCTCAGTATGAAATTCCTTTTAACAAGCAGGCAGACATATGTACCAGTTTAAACCAACAGAAGGATACACTTCCCTGTTTCATGAGAAAGTTCAGCTGCTGACAGCCAAGGTGACAGAGATAAGGTCTTAAATTGTGTAAGACAGTGTCTTTCTCATGTCCTTCCCCTCACTGCAAGCCCTTTCCAACTAGAGGCTGGAAATGCAAGCAACCTGTAGCAACCAAGCGGCACCTTGACAGTAAGTTTATATTGAGTTGCACTTATATTCTGAAGTTACAGAAAAGAGTGAAACATGCTATTAATTTATCTAAAGGAGATAAAGACAAGTATGGCCTTAGCTAGCTAATATTGGTTAGCATTCCCACTCTGCTGGACACAACGTTATTGATTCTTGGGAGCATGGGAATGGTAGTGTCAAGTCAGAAGGAATTGAGTAGCATGCTGATTTTGCACTGGGGACACAGACCCATGCCTGTTGATAGTCCTGAACAGTTTAAATAGGCAAAATACCCAGACAGAATTTTGTGACATTCTGTTTGTGAGAACTCTTTATGACAAATAAATGTTATTTTTTTGCTATACTACCCACATATGCTACTCATATATATCTTCCTGCATTTTGGGGGCTTACCCCATTAGAAAGCCTTCTGTTGAAGTCCTACCTAGAAGTTTCTACAATCCAAAGCCACATCATGTTTTCTCTCCTTTTTTTTTTTTTTTTTTTTTTTTTTTGTGTGTGTGTGTGTACCATCCACACATCTATTGAACCAGAGGTACAGCACTCAGGTCCTCAACATGCTGCTTTGACACTATCTCAGTAAAGACTTTGCTTAGCACATGACTACATGACTTAGCACATTTCCCCTCTGTGACAGAGTTTGTGGCATCTGGCTGATGTATGAGCTATGGCCTACAGTACAGACAAAACACAGCATGGAAACTTTATCCAGTAGAGCTGATAACTGTGGAAATTGTCCTATAAACCAGACGGTGAGGGCAATGACCATGGAGGGCTACCTGGAGCACCTCAATGTTCTTGTAATTGTCATCATGAAGAATTATTTGAACCTGTTGCCAAGGCCCTGAGTGCACCAACAGGGTCTCAATTGTCCCAGTCTCACCTGGGACCTCCGCTAACTGGGTCTCAGCTCCCAGTTCTTGCCTGACAAAAAACCCACCAAAGAAACTAAAGCCACAGTGGAAAGTCAGTGAGAGATGACTGATCAGTTATACCTGTCTCAATTCCTAGAAGGTAACAATCAAGAAAAAAAGGCAAGTTCTTCTGCCACAAATTGTACTTTGAAATTACATTGAAATGCATTTACATTCAATTCCATTAAAATTAGTCTTCTGGAAAGTTGAGTTTTAGGAAGAGAACAAAACAACTTTGTGTCCTCAAGGTGATGTCTTTTTTCTAAAATGTGTTTGAATTGGCCTCTAGAGTATGACTCAGATAATGTTAAATTTGGAGCATAAAACTATAAAGAGATGGTTCTGTGACACAGAGTTTGCAACCTCAGGATAAGAGAAGTGAACACATTCAGTAAAGCTAAGGTAGAAGAAAGGTGTCAAGGGTAGAAGAAAGGGAGGTACAAACAGGGCAATAAGCAATTTTCACAGCATATGCCTGCTTTTCTACTGGTACATAACATAATTACTTCAAAGGTACATTTAAACTTGAAAAGAAAAGAAAGACTCCTTTGAAGCTCTCCTCCTAAGCTTTCTTTTAGTCCTCCTGCAGCCTTTCTTTCTCTTCAAAGGGGTTTTCCTCAAGGGGTTTGGCTAAACAATATAAACACCTTGATGCAGTTTATTCTGACTGCTAGAGTTTTTACAGATTTCAGGTAACTGCAAATAAGAGCCTAGTAGGATTCTGAAGAGCTGCTAAGCCTCTAACTGCAACTTCAAGTGTCCAAGCCCTTTTAAACTCTGGCCCAGGATCAGAGACTTAAACTTGAGTTAGACTAAGTTACCTAAAGGGATATTTAGCATGTCAAATGATTGGATTGGTTTTCAACAGCAATAATCACCCACAGATTCTATTGTCCTCACTTTCTTATCTCAAAATCTTTTCAACTTTTCTTTAACTCTATGAAATCTATCTATAAAATGAGAATTATTTTCACCTGTAAAAAACCTAACACTAAAGCAATATGCTCATGGGCCATAGATAAAAATATTGTTAAACTTCAGCTGTCTTGAAGACAGCTTTGAGACTAACTTATGACATCAGCAAAAAATAAGTTAAATGCTCAAGATACACTATTGAAGTATTTATCTGTGATAGTTTAACTTAGCTGGCAGCCAAAAAAAGACACAGCCACTCGCAGCCTTCCTCTCCCCACTTGCCCCCCATTATTAAAGTAATACAAATAGGAGTTTAATTTAAATTATTTGTAGTGCAACATTATAGAATAATATGGACTAAAGCTTCAGGTAAATGGTTTATAATTAGATTTTTTTCTTTTGTAGACATGTTTTAAAAAGAGAAGAACCCAAAGAAGAATCAAAAATCAAATCTTTAAATCTGCCAATTTAGAAAGAAGAAATAAGAAGAACAGAAGAATCATGGGCAATGGTTCTGACAGAGTAAAGGAGGAAGCTAGTCTGAGATAACTTTCTGCAGCTGAGACTACTTCATCAGTCTTTTTTTTTTTTTAAATTAAGATATCAGGAGTCCGAAATATGCCTGTCTCCTCCTCCCTCACCTCCCAACACACAGTTCTCATGCCCACAGGCTGAAAATAAAGTCATTTTTATGCTGCTTTGTGCTCTTCCAAGCAATTAATTTAACCATCCACCATGAAAGGAAGTCAGTCTACAGTCTCACATATCTTTCTGGTTTTAGCTTAGTTTAGCCATTTTTGCAGTTATGGTTTAACGTCAGTAGACAGCTGAGCTCCACACAGCTGCTCCCTCACTCCCTCTGGCCCCAGTGGGATGGGGAGAGAATTGGAAGATTAAAAGTAAGAAAATGCACAGGCTGAGAAAAAGACAGTTTAATAGGTAAAGCAAAAGCTGCACAAAAAACCAAAGCAAAACAAGGGATTCATTCATTATTTCCCCATCAGCAGGCAGGTGTTTAGCCATTCCCAGGAAAGCAACATCTACAGTTGCACGCTAGCTTTGTAAGTACCTCTGCATGGCCCAGCAGGCAAAAGCTTCAGGAAAAGTATACATGGCTCAAACAACCTTAAAATTTAAGCATAGCAATTTCCTCACTCAGGGTATTTAAAAGGTATTTCAGAAACTCATGAAAATCTAAAAAATTTGCTTTTGTTAACCAAAACAAATGTTTTCATTTGTGTTTACAGGTACTTCTCATGAATTTCATTAACCACCTATCTATGAAAAGTCCTTTGTCAGCAAGACAATTTGACACACATTTGACAGTGACATTCTTTGGCATACTACTAGCCTTAACAAGATCATTATAAAAATTCAGGAACTGAAGTTTAACCAGAAATAATCACATTGTCTTTCTTCAGAAAAAAATAAATAAATAAAAAAAAAAATTAAACATTCAGATGGAAAGTTTCAAAGGAATTTATTTTCTTCATTCTAAAAGTTCTAAACATGCCACTGAAGTCCTATCTCCCATCCTGGCATGAATGGCAACTAACACCAAAGAGAAAAAATAATATTAGAAAAAAAAAAAAATAATATCCATCTGTTCAGAGTTTACCTCGTTAAGTATTGAAGGCACCTGGCAGAGAGACCAAATAGCACAGCAAAAGAGATGGCCTGTTCCTGAAACAGGGAAAGTGCTGAAGATCAGTCATTAAAAAGAACGGAAACTTTTACACACAGCTATCTGGGACAAGAAAGGACTGAAGAGAGGATAGATGAAGACTCCTTAGAGAAACACAGGAAGCAAATACCATTTGTTCACAGTAGTGGGAAAATTATAGACATTGCTAAGAGCCCTCTTGGACACACATTGCTAACTTCACTAGCTCAGTGGAAAAGGATCACGGGAGACATGGGAGGAGGTTAATCTACAGGAGAGAAAAATCTGTATTTTTAAAAATTTAAGTACAATTAAATATGATTTGTACATCTCTGATGATTTGGAAAGCATCTTCAACAATTAAAGCAGGGATAAATGGCAACCTGGCCCCTCTAGTTACTTTTGCTGCCATAACTCTTACACATCAAAGGCTTTTTCTTTCCCCCTACTCCATCCTCAGATTTAGGATTTAGATGAAATGAGCTACCTTACTTTTTTGACATACCAAATAATTCCTTTTATTAGTTATATAACTGTGGTGGGTTGAACTTGCCTGAATGCCAGGTGCCCACCAAGCCATTCTATCACTCCCCCTACTCATCAGGATGGGGAAGGGAGGAAATAAGATGGAAAAAAACCCAAAAATCCTGGGTTGAGACAAAGGGAATTTTAATAGAAAAAAAGGAAAGCTGTGTGTGCAGAAACAAAAGAGCAAAATATTTATTCTCTACTTCCCATCAGCAGGTGATGTTTAGCCACTTCCCAGGAGGCAGGGTTTCACACATGTTGTGGTTACTCTGGAGGACAAACTTAAATAATGAATGCCTTCCCTTCCCCCTCCATTCTCCTACCTTTTATTTCTGAGCAGATGTCATATAGTATGGAATATCCTTTTGGTCAGTTTGGGTCAGCTGTCCTGGCTGTGTCCCCTCCCAAGACCTTCCCCACCCCCAGCCTACTTGGAGGTGTGACAGAGGGGGAATGTAGGAGAGACAGCCTTAATGCTAGCACTGCTGAGCAGAAACCAAAACACTGGTGTGTTATCAACAGCTTTCTAGCTACTAATACAAAACACAGCACTCTGAGGGCTGCTGTGGGGAAAATTAACTCCATCTCAGCCAGACACAATACAATAACTTAAACTGCATGGGCCATAGATGATGCAACATACAGCCAGTATTCTAAATTGCAGGTAAAGACCCAGTTCAAATTCCTGCCCTTCAGGCACATCAGTTTATTTTAGTTTGGCAGCAACATTTTATCCAGCTACCACTATTAAAAGCAGCAGGTTTTTATCAAGCTAACAGCATTAAAAGTCAGTACATCCTGCCACTTTCAGGGAGCACACAGCATCACAGCTTAAACAGCGTAATACAGGGTGGGTTTCAACCTTAGGTATTTCTACTGGGCTGTGCTCTGTTCACCTTACCATCCATGGCCTCTGGTTTTGTTTACAGGCTCCACAAGTCTGAAACAAGTTTCAGATTACTATGAAGGGCTAGTTCCGAGGCTGGGAGAGCAGCATGTGCAAGCAGTAGCACGTGAAACTGAGTAGCCCTACTGACTTAAATGAACTTGTTATTTCTGATTTGGTGAATTCATTCATTCATTAAATGGTCATCTGGTGTGACTGAACAATCAAAATAAACAAAAACCCCAAACCCAAAGACTTATACAGTCAACATACATTAGCTTCTGTGTCCTTCACATCCAGAAGGACTACACCAGCATGACTTTAGGACAACACAACACAGGGACTATTAGTATCATCAGAAACTGTACAACAGGTTTAGAGAACTCTTCATTTCCAGAGGGCACTTCCTCACTCACCCACAGCTGTTCAAGGCTCGCTGCACCATACCCTGTAGAGCTGTGGTCAGGCTCTTCCAGCTCAGGTATGCTGGCAGAAACAGTCAGTACCCACAGCACTTGTGCACTACCCAGTTCATGTCAGCAGATCTTACATTTACCGTGGTTAAACTATAGCAACAGCACCTGATCTTTCAAAAAGACAGACCATATATCTTTACGTCCACAGCTGATGATGATATCCAGAAGCAACAGCTGTGTGCAGTAATAGGTAGATGTCCATAATTCCATGAGCAGGAGAAGCTGTACACTGGTTTGAGGAGCATGTGGGAATACTACTACATGAAGTAGCCACAGAGGGTCTTAGGCCACAGCTGGCATACTGCATTTAATAACTCTCATCTCCCAGAGAGGAGGAAAATTACAATACCCTCCTTAGGTTACTCAGCACTCTGACATGCCTTAACTCCTAGCACCTTTGCCACTGCTTGCCCTTCAGAAGTAAACAGAATCAATCCAGACACCGCCTCCCTCCTGAATGGAAGGCCAAAATCTGAATTAGACACCTGGCAACCTCATTCTTCCCTATGACCTTCCTAAGTCAAGTCCCCTCCCCACAAAAATTCCCCTTTCATGACTCCCCCACAACTGCTCCTCACCTGGTACCAGAACCACTCCTTTTAAAGCAGCTGCTTCCAGAGGGCTCTTCACCATAGCAGATCATTAAGCTTTTCATTAACCCCAGCCAGGTTGCTACTACGCTACCCTTCTTAAAGAGAGAGTCCAGTGGTTTAGGAGTAAAATATCCAACTTCCTGCAAATCTTGCAGTATTCAGCTTGATTTTTCATGTGTTCATATGTGTTATTAAGAAGAAAAGAAAAAAAAAAAGTTAATTTACCATTTCACCAAGGTGATTTAATGTTTCACCAGAGTGAAAGTAAATAGTACTGATTTGTTTCTTTTTCTTGGATAAACACTTTGCGAGCCTACAAAATAACTCTTGCAATTACTTGAGGATTAAACTTTGTTTCTGTTTTTGAGAGGAGATGTAGCCAGATAACATATAAAATGTAAACAGATTTTATGCTATTAATGGTTGTTAAAGGAATTTTGGCCTTTATATGTAGTTAAAGAGAACATTTATCCAATGAGAAAAACTGAAGAAATTTTAATGACATATTTAAAATAATTTGGAAGGACACACCACAAAAAGATATGAGTTGTGTAGTACAACTTTAAACAAACAACCATCTTGTCCTGATTGTGAATAACAATGCACTAGACAATGAAGTGACACACAGATATACCTTTGATAGTTTCACTGGGCTAGCCCTTGGCTAGCAGTCAACACAGCCATTCACCCACTTCCTCCCCACCCTCCCCACCCCCAGGGGATAAGGGAGGGGACTGGGGGCCAAGGGTAAGGAGGCTTGTAGGTTGAGATAAGAACAGTTTAATAGTCGAAATAAAAGAAAACCTAAAATAATCATAGAATGGTCTGGGTTGAAAGGGACCTTAAAGATCATCTAGTTCCAACCCCCCTGCCATGAGCAGGGATACCTTCCACTAGATCAGGTTGCTCAAAGCCTCATCCAGCCTGGCCTTAAACACTTCCAGAGAGGGGGCATCCACAACTTCTCTGGGTAACTTGTTCCAGTGTCTCACTACCCTCACAGTAAAGAATTTCTGCTAACCTTCCATCATTTCTGAAACAGCATTCTGGAAGAAGTAGGGAATCTTTGTGATTCATCATTTTTCAGCTCCCCTTTTTGCATGTACATGTGGTTTTTTTCTTCCTCTGGAGGAGTCTAAACAGATACAAAATCATGAAACATACAGAGACAGAAGTTGTTCATAAATATTTATAAGCTAATGAATTCCAGATAGTTCATGATTATTCATCAAAAAATCATACACTGAAGTGAAATGAATTATTCACAAAGTTAGTTTATGGCTTCAGCATCCTGAATTAATTATTATTATTATAAACTGAAAACTCACCTATATGAGAATGATATGAAATGTTTTCCATTGTTAAATATAAATAAATATTGTAGTATTGCAAGTTATTATAAATTTTATTTCTGCCTTCTTTTCTTTCTTAAAGGAGGATTAAAATGAAGTTTTGCATTGTTTGGGTTTTTTTTACAAATGTCTAAGTAAAAAATAAAAATATCTAAAAATAGCTGTATTTTTCTTTCTGGAAAGTATAGCTCAGCAGGGAATGTTTTGTGTTTATGTGGAAAATAAAGGGGTTTATCTGCCTACATTAGAACTCAGCTGTTCTACTGTTTGGGGGGTTTGTTTTTGGTTTTTTTTCCCAAACTCTGTCAGTCATAATTTACTTCCTAGACACTTATGGAAAAGCAAGTGAATTAAAAAAAGGAAACTGAATCACACAGGCACTATAAATACACGAAACAGTGTGACATGGGGAAAAAAAAAAGGAATACCTTGGGTTATTAGGCCACTTTCTTTGTTTTAAATATAAAATATATATTTCCCAATAAGACACTGTGAACAGTGGTGAAAGATATATAGCATAAATTGTGAATCTATCTCACCTCTTTTCCGTTACTAACAATGTGATCCTCAGTACAATGATCTGTCAATTCCTCACGTGGCCTTTTGCTGTATCCCTGTTTTCACTTATTTACCTTATTCATGACTACTGAACTGTGACTGGTTGAAATAGCCTTCTATGACCCAAAGTATCTTCAAATTAAAATGTCCTAGAAATTATTTTTGCTGAACAGAGTGTCAATTCTTTCTCTGACTATACTACATGATTTGATTCAAGTTCTAATAATTTTTTTCTTGTAATCTTAAAGGAAACTAGTGAAATATTTTCTTCAGTCTCCTTCAGGAGCTACTACTGTCTTTTCTGGGCATTGCTTGGAAGTCTTTTATGTTCCACGTTTATAGCAATGGCTGGTTGGAATCCTTCCTTGGTTAGGGGAGTTTCTATAATGTTTATATATAGTTTTATATAACCTAAAGCACTAAAAGGCTTCCAAGGTAGAAGTGGGAAAGATGGATCATGTCACTGTATAAAGTGCCAAGAAATCCATGTGAGTTGAAACCCTGCTGTCTGAATCATTGCTTCGTCTTGACTGCTTATTGAAGAAAAGCTAAGTGTGAACCACCACTGGGTGCATGCTTGTTTCCATTGGAAGGGAAGTCAGAATGTACGGGAAAATACAATAGGGAATGTCCTATACATTACAATATCAGGGGATCAGGACTCCAACATGCATCACTGAAGGCATCGCTCCACTGTGGAGACAGAGCCACTCCTGTGTTTCTTATAGGAACATCTCTGAGATTTTTAAGATTAGAAATATATATCATAAATGCTCAGAGATTTGATAAAATATATTTTGGCATGGAGTTTTCATAAAATTTAAAGTAAAAGCCTATGTAAAATCTACTATGTAATAGAGAAATAATAGACATAGCTGCTCTTACATAATTGCCACAGTTACATAAATACTTGCAAGATTACTACGACAGAGGATTGCCATTAATAGTTGCTACATGTCAAATGCATTAGATAGTAGGGGCTTAGGCATGCATCGTATTTTGATTATTGAAGAAGCCATTGTAAACGTTCCTACGGACATGCCTAGTCTAAGGCAACAGTGAGGTAATTTGACTTGTTATAAATACCTTTCAATAAAGGGCAAACTAAGCAAAATTACTTTCGTTGTGGACTAAGCTTTCTCATTTACTGTCCCACAACCTGGTTTTCTATGTCAGGTTTTGAAGATATCTGCAAGTCATGTCTCTGTCATACACTCAAACCTTCAACCATTCTTGCTTCCATTAAAAATCCTTTTAGTCTTAAACTTTTCCTCTGTCATGTTTTCTGATTACTGAAATTTTAAAGAAAATGTGTGTGAAACTCATGTACAGGGAAATGTGAATTTCTAACTAGACAAGTTAGGAGTGTTGCTATAGGGCCTACAAATTAATAAACGTACAAAGATGTAGGTGTCACAGATGGTGCACATCCTAAAATTAAAAATTCTGTGTGTCACTTAGATCAATTTTTTTATCTTATGCAATTGCATGTTCACAAAAATCAATGAAGAATGAGCTAGCAGAGTGTAGTTCAATCCTAAATATACAGTTTACACATATTACAGCAAGAATTTGATTTTATGAAAAATAGATATACGTATAAAAAAATACGCTTGCCTTCTATTGTCTTCATCAGCACAGTTGCAACTTGATATTTTTTATCAATTTTCATACTTTTATTCTATGAGTATTTTATCAATAAGATCTTCACTACTCTAAGAATTACACATCACTATTTCTTCAAATGAGACTGTTTTAGGGGGGAATAGGAGATTGTTCCTCAGACTGTTTTAACATTTTTGTGGGACGGTGAAACACTAATAATACCAAAGTAGGAGAGAGAGAAAACCCTCCAGACTCAAGGCAGAATCCCACCCTGCTGAGGCAAGGAGTATAATCTTTATATATGCAGAAAAAAAGGGGACTGTGAGTCATTGGAAACCAATTGGCAATGTATCCTGCCCAGCATGCTGCAAATAGACAAGACCAGGAGACAAGGTAAGGAGATAACAAAGGAGCATTTGCATTTCATGTTTTCTGTAACAATGCTTTAATGCCAATAATCATACACTTCTGTGACAATCTGTCTCTGTGACAGACTTACAGACAGAAGAGATATATGCTGAGTTGTGCACTTCTGACATAAGGAAAAATACATAAGGCATTAATACAGAGGTTAACCAGATACCAGATGTTATGTATGTGCTAAAGAGGATGCCTTCATTTGCTTGAAATCTCATGTCCTGAGGTCTTCAAGTGTTTATAACTCACTGATAGCTCAGCCTTTTACATACACAAGTTCTCTATATTTTATTCTTCTGCTTACAATTCCAAGTTGTAAACCAGGTTCCCCTTAATTAGATACTTGTCCTGTTTGGGTTTTTTGTTGGGTTTTGTTTTGTTTTGTTTGTTTTGTTTTGTTTTAATTTTCATCTTAGTAGCTAGAATAGCTGTATTTTGGTTTCAGTATGGGACTGGTTATGAGAAGAATGTTGATAAGGTACTAACACTATTAGCTGCTGCTGGAAATCCAAGGTCTTTGTGTTTTGCTAGTCTGCAAGTGCAAATGACTAGGAGGGGCAAACATAGTAATTAGCAAAACCCAAAACTGGCATTTGGATATGCCAATGAGATATTCCATATAATGTCTTGTTCAGTATATTAACCAGGGTTGACCAGAAAGTTGCGGATTTTCTCAGAGATTGCTCGGGCTCACTCTTCTGGGATTTTGGTTTCGGTTTGAGGACTGTCTCTGCTCTGTGGTCACTGGCTGGGGATAGGCTGGGCATCACTCAGTAGGTGGTGAGAAACTGCACTGTGCATCACTCATTTGCATATTCTATTATTCCTATTATTATTTTATTTAAATTAGTAAATTGTTTTTATCTCAACCTACGAGATCTCTCACTTTTACCCTTCTAATTCTCTCCCCTCCTCCCTGGGGCTGGGGGTTTTTATCTCAACCTATGAGACCTCTCACTTTTACCCTTCTAATTCTCTCCCCTCCTCCCTGGGGCTGGGGGAAGAGTGAAACAGTGACTGTTTGGCTGTAAGCCAAAGAAGTGGAACCACCACAATACTGTACATAGAAATAGAAAGCAACTCTTGCCCCAAAGATCTTACAGGCCATCCATAAGAAAAAACAGATGGGCAGAGACAGATGAGGGAACAGAAGGAAATAATGAGACATCTGTGATGGATATAAGAAATGCAATTAGGCTGGTCATTTACCCATGCATGGTAAAGTTTGCCATGAATGTGATGCCACAGAGAGATGTTATAGAACTTCGGCACTACTACATTTTCCCTCTCCTGCTCTAAGAAGGGCAATCCTGCTACACAAAATAGCACAGTTCAGGAGTAGTTACTGGATCAGTAATTGCTTATTCATGTATATTTTGCTTAAAGTGACTCCTGGAAATTAGCCAACTTCTGAGCCCTTTCACAGTGGGGAGATAAAGCAGAGATAGTGTTTAAAGCTTTTACTACTATTCTGTTTTGCTAATGAGACATCTTCAATTTGATAACATTTTGAGGACTGTGCTTTCTAACAAGGGAACAAGAGATTAAAAAAATATTATTTTAATAACAAGATATTATTATTTCATAAGTAATTTTGTCTCCCCCTGCAATGTTACATTTTTAGCAGCAGGCTGAAATTAACTCATCACTGAAATACACTTGTAGGTCTTTAGATGTTCACTTATTTTTAATTATGTTTGTGAAAATTTTCTTTACTAAAAATTGAAGATCTAATGATTCTGTAGTGTATTAAAGAAAATACATGAAGGATGGTTCCATCATCACCTTTGGTTTTGTTCATGAATCAGACGTAAGCTCCACAACAGAAACAATGATTAAGTTAAACAAGACAAAATACATTTGTCTTGTTTATTTCATTTTACATGCATAGGACATCTGCTCAGCTAGAAAACAGACTGCATGGTTTTGTAAGGTTAAAAGACATACCACAAAATATCCAAATTAGTATATTGTGTTTTACTGTCAAGCAAGAATACATTCTTCTTTTCAAACACAGATATATGGCCCTGTAGTATAAATATGGTGAATAAAATAAATCTTTAGAAATGTTTAGCATACATTCTCTCTAAAATTCAGATATTAAATGACGATGCTACTTTGACCTTAAAAGTATGTGAAACTCTACTTGCTTCCCAGAAATGCTCAAACCAACACAAAAACATCAATAAATCATAAAGGACAATGATTATTCTTCTGTTAAACAGAAGCATTCGGCATTAAAAATCTTGGAGTTCTTTTATAACACTTGAAATTTGAGGAATGATAAAATTTTCCTGATCCTTCAATTCTGAACATGGATCAATTCACATTTAAAGCAGAACTTTATTAATTATTTTAAATTATAATTGAAATGCAGGGTAAGACTTATGGAAATTATATGTGTGTGCACATAGGCTGTTACAGGAGGCAATGCTAAATCACTGCAGAACACAACTTCATTCTGGATAAAATATTAAACAGGCTAATACACTGGAAAAAACCCCCCAAAAGTCTTCAGTTATAAGATCAGATTATGTAAAATCATAACAGTTTTGGATGGTCAGTAAGCACCATTTCACATACAAGGGCGCTCTGGGATAATGATACTATCAAAGTTTACGTTACATTTACATTAAAGATCTGTGATGTTGTATCTCCTAGTCGCCAGAATTTGTACCTTAAAAATATTGCCACTTTGCTGAGTCACGGCAAATTTTGTGTTCTTGTAGGTAAGTAACTGTTCTGAGAAGAAAGTAGTAAAGCAAAATTAGGCATTTCTTCAACATAATATACAAAACGCATACAAATTCTGTTTCCTTGCGAAGAGATGGAGGTGAACTACATAAAGGCTCTTTGCTTCCTCAGACACATATTTTCATCACTTTTGCTACTTCCCTCCACGCTGCCAAATGTGTCAGGTGTCTCTGTCTTCTGAATGTCTCACACAAATGTAAAATGCTTAGCAAACAGCTTCCTTTTTGTGCTTCACGCCTTGACCTTGAAACTTGGGAAACTGTCATAACTCAGAACTGTTCATCTGGGCTACCTAGCCTAAAAGAAATGTCTAAGACTCACTTTTGTATAGCACCTTTTTCCAAAATAAAGAGCTTTGGAAGACTAAATGGCAGGCAAAAGAGAGCCTTTACACAGTTTCTCTAATGAGAACCTTTGAGACTGAACACTGCAATACAAAATGGACAATACAGTAACACATTTTTATTCATACCACACTTCACTGCTTGATGCATATTGCAATTATGTAGGGTACAATGTATACAGCCCAACGCAGCACAAAGTATCCACAAATTCTGAAATACTCTGCTCTCAGAAGATACAAAATATCAATGTTCCTTGGATTTTACAAGTGTTCAAATCAGTAATATACAGCAATATTTAAAAAAAAACTATTCCTAATATGGTTTTCAGGGATTTAGCTCTGGTTTCCAGTAAGGAATGGTGGAAATATATTTTTAAAATAATTTAATGTTTTCAAACAACCTATCGTTCTACATGTCCTTGTAGACATTTGAAAGGTTAGAAGATTTAAATAATTTAATTTTAGAGAGTTCGATTTTATATCAGAATGTCATTTGCAATACTTAGAACCAGTTCCATTTATCTTCTGATTTTATAGGTACTACGCAGCTGTGTTATGTAAGGCACAAATGGCTTCAAGTCTTTCATGAAATCTAATAACAATTGAGCTGTTTCAAAGGAAAAGTAGATCTTACAAATGTGTCATGTAGCTAACCTTAAGCCTCTAAATGTTTCATATTCTGAATTGCTTGCTCCTGAGAAACTAAAAGAGAACATAAAGCCAGCAAGATATGCATCCACAAGACATAAACCACAAAATTAGGCTAGTGTGAAAAAGAAATAAGCTGCTACTGACAGTGCTTGGTGGTATAAAGCAGACAGTGAGGACCACAAAGGGTATAAAACTGACTTTCAGCCATCAAATCAATATGGCACTTTTTAGGAAACCAGTTCAAAGACTTCTTATTCAGAGTGAAATAATGATAGATTTTAGAAAGAAAAATATACATAAGAGCAATCCCCAACAGTCGTGAACACAGCCAAACTTGTTTTTAGGCTGCACGAATCATTACAAGCTTGTACTGTAGTCTCATTATCTGATTTGGATTGGGAAAGTCCCTAAGCTATAAGGTGTGGTTCCTTTCTCATAGTGTTTGAAGGAATTCAGATGTTCAGAAAACGATTATTGTAATTGCCATCTTGGCAACAAAGCAGATTGGCAGAAAGAAAGCATTCCCAAGAGACCCTCTGGACAACATACCTATTCCACTCAGGTTTTCTGAACGAGAGTTCTCATCTGCATCATTAACATGAGAATGGTGACTGGTGTACACAACCAACATGTCCAAACTTAGTTAAAGTCCAGTCTTTACATAAGTACATTTTTCTCCATGTTTGTCACATGGCAAGAAGTCCCAATAAAGAGGTAACCTGTCAGAGTGAAATAGCTGGTAGAAAGGACTAGGAAGACAATTAAAAGGGACAGAAGTATCACATAAAACATGGTGCTGAGAGGTAGCATCAGCAGGTGGTAAGAGTGAAGAGATAATGAGATTGGTGTCAAATAAAGGAACTATTGCTATCAGAATCTAGTACTTCTTAGGCACAGGAGTGGATTCTCTTGCTTTCTTCATTTTATTGTAGTAATATTTTATTACTCTGTTGTTGACTCTGTGTTGCCTTTTCCCCTCTTCCTTATGCTTTCCCCTGTCCATATCTCCTTAAGTAAAGTCTTCTTTTACTTAACGCCCTTCCAACCACCCATGTCCCCCCTCCTCTTGCCTTCTCCTTCTAAGACATCTGCTTCTTGTTCAAGAGTGATGTATTATGTTTTCTAAACATCAGAACATTTACTTAGAGTCATACATTTGGTTTTAATAGTTTAACTTAAAAGCATTCAAGTTGAAAATATTGCCTTGAATAACACTGTAGACATTTTCATGAAGAGCCAGTGTTTTGAATATACAGAAAATAACGCTGCATCTGGAAGTCTGCTTGACATGAAAAGAATTAAGAGTAAGGGAATGACATATCTTGATGGGAATATATTATGTATTTGAAGATCAATGTCATAATATATTAATGAAAATGAGAGCGACTGTTGCAGACACCGAGCAGAGGGCTCCAGGTTTACCATGTTCTCAGGAGCTGTCAGGCAGCACCATGGACAGTAACAAACGAGCCCCAGGAGCACAGGGCGCTGCAGGGCACCAAGAGTCAGATGTTGCCACGTTTCATCACTTCAAGCTCCAGAAAGACGACTGGATGACTCAGGACATACTGAGCCTTTCACTTCTACCGTGTTCTGTCTCCTAGTGTTTAAAATGCTGTGTGAAACATTTGGTTTGCACCACAGAAGTATTTTAAATTTATGCATGGTTCAGGTTTACCTTCTGCTCGTAAAGATTCACTCTTTTATTACTTTTTTTCCTTTTACATGTTCCTGCTTGATAATTACAAAGAACTCTTTCTTTACAGAAACCTGAACTTTCCAAACAGTTTTCAATTAGATAAAAAAGGATTCTTAAAACACCATCTCTTCAGATCTTGACCAGTAACTCAATTGTGAAACAAGGCTTGAGAATGAATTTTTAAAGAAAGTTAAGGAGATGGATGAAATTTGTTTAAAATATTGGACAGAAGAATTTTGTGTGTAGTGCTCAAAATACCATCAAGACATTCCAGTCACATATCCAAATTTCCATCAGATCTGGGCTACTGGTTTTGGATGCAAAGGCAAAAGTTCCTCTCCAGTGCACTGACTCTCATATTCAGTCAGACTACTAGACAGTCTGCAAATAAAAAATTGCAAAGCTGACAATTTAGAATCTTGCATTATAAAATGAAAATACCTGAGTTCTGTTGCACCAGTACGTCCTACACCATACAAAAGAAATATTCAAAGTGCTGCCAGTCTCACCCATCAAGAATGTCCAACAAAGATTTATATTAGTGTTTACAAATTTAGTTCATATTAAGAATAAAACTCACTACAAGTAAAATAGTATTCTTATATTTAGTTCTTTGGGAATAAAAGCAGGACAGACATACACAATATTGCCATACAATAAAGACTTTTGATTTTAAAATTACTCTGTCACCTCACAAAATAGGCAAATGTTTTCTGTAATTCTTTTTACTCTCACATTTGAGAACATAGGATAAAACACTGAAGTACTTTCCTCACATTAATTTCCATGTACACCGCTGTTCAGTGAAAGATTAAAAACAAGTGGAACATCAAGCTGAGCAATCAAGAATTGATTTTTTATGCTAGCAGCTAGCTTGAAAACAAAAAGCCCTCCAACAATCAGCTGTGATTTTCCTGTAGTTTGATTTACAGAGCTCTGGGAACACATATCAATATACTGTATCTTCAATGCTGTATATTTTATTTTAAAAGTTGAGTATTGTCATATTTGATTGTCTATAGAGTCACAGACCATTACTCCACACCTATAGAATCTGTAATTGTTATATTTGTGCTTTGAATTGTTAGTGTTTACTTTTCAAAATTAAAGCTTTAGATTTACTTGTAGTTCTATTTGTTAAGGACATAACCATAATCTTGCAGATATCCACCTAAATCAGGATTAAACAAACAGAAGCCAGAGCAATTATATTGGTTAGAAACAGAGTGAACTCAGCATGAGGTTGAATTTCCCGGGGGAAAAGGGAATCCTTAATGCCTACAGGTTTGCAGTAACATTAAGGCATTATTTTAGAAACAGTTTTTCCTTTCAATTTGAAAAAACTTAGCTTTAGTTTTAGAGCTTCTTTTATAAACTGAGAAAAGTGAAAAAAAAAAAAATCCATTAATCACATAGTCTCTTGATTACAATGACCTAAACAAATACCTACCCTGTAAACTGTGATTACTTCTCTAATTTTTGGGGGGACTTTTTGTTTGCTTTACAAGAAGATCAACACTGTTTTGTAAAGAAGCATTGCTGTAGGGGATTTTGGGTTTTGCTTTTTACTGCAACACATTAGACCCCTAAAAGTTCTTACTGACAGAATGAAAAAACAATCACTGAAAGATATTATTTCTGAAAATAGACCTTGGTGAACCTAGTATAAAATCATAGATGCTGAAGTGTTTCTGGACTTTGTCTGAAAGACATAATCCTGTATCTAAGTTGTTCCCATTAGCAACCAGATATACGAATTACTGTTTTGTGGTATTTGACAGAAAAATAATTCATATCCATAATTCCTTTTCCACTTTATCCATGGCATCCCTCTAAGACACTGTGTCCCTATTTCAAAAGCACTGATGCCTGCAACCTCAGGGACATTCTCCAGAAAGAGAAGAGTTTGCACTTCTGAGAAGAAAGTGCGTGGGAGATGAATTGGTCATGTTCAACAGCTGCAGCAGAGCTATTTCTAGTCTAAAATGGGCTAGACAGGCTTAGAAAGAAAAAGCCTGTGCAAAGAAAAAAGTGCTTGCTGAGGTGTTATAGTAGCAGTAAATATTGCTATATTTAGCTTACACAGCTTGTGAATGGACTGGACTCCCTAAAACAGAATAAAATAAAATAATATGGAATAGTCACAGGAAATAAATGAGAAAATATTTTATCTTTTCTCAAGGGCACTGTGTGTCCTTATTTGCTATTATTGATTTTTTTACCAAACCTTGCATTTTTTGTTTATCTTCATGCAGAAAGCAAGTGAATCATGCTCTGAAATAGTACAGTTACTTACATTGTAGGGTGAGTGAAGAATAATGATCTTTAATTAATGCTGGTTTGTATAGTGCCGCATGACTCACAGCCTGCCTACGGAATTATGTCAGGTTATAATGTGCATTGTTTTGCCGTTGCACTCCATTTTTCTCTATTTGTAGAAAAAGTGAGCTTTATGTCAGATTCCCAAAATCATGCAGAAATCTCTGAGAGCCCAGCTTTGCTTTTTTTTTTTTTTTTTTTTTTTGAGTAAATACAGCCTTTTGTTTCGCCAACACCCTTGTGTAACATTGGCCATTTTCAGTGCTTCCTTCCACAATTTGCTAAATTATATTAAATAAAATTTCTGTGGATAAAACAATGCTTGAAGTTCTTTAAATTGTTCTTTATGAGCCCAGAGAATAGCAATTTTCTTTACTTTGGTAGGTATCGTATTTTACTTACTCACTGACTCCAAAAGGCATCAATTCCAAAGTGGAAAGAAACTTGACAAAACTCGTACCTGTTGACAGATCCAGTTTTAGTACAGGTCCGTCAAAATTACAATCACGTTAGTCAAGAATGTGTCACCTAAAATGTTTTAGTCCCACAATGCTTCATTTCCAAGTATTTGTTCTGTCTTTCCTGAAAGCTAGATACGTTCAATATACACGTATAGTCACAAAGTCAGATGAGTAGGTTACCTTTTTTGTAAGCTTCATGTTAAAACACTAACAAGTTATCATTACATATATTATCTGAGGTGTAATTATCTTTGATGACCTTTTCAGTGTATTCCTATTTTATCTTTTAATACAGAACAATTCCTATTAATTAATGCTTGCTTATGCAACAGAAAAGACATGTTAGATTGCATGTATCAAGCTAATCCACTGAACCTTGTTACTTTGAACACAGATTCAGATGAGTCATTAAAAAGTTTCAATGAACAAAAAGTCAATAAGCAGGAATTTCTATATAAAACCATACAATACTGAGAAAGTTAAGCTCCTAACAATCCATACTACCCTTAAATTCTCTGACTGTATGAATAAGTTTACTCAGAAACAGTGAGAGAAAAAAATCACTTTACTTTTGTAAAATGACTCTACAGCAACTGAAAAGAGAAGCATTTGTCTTTAGTTCTACTGAATTTACCACTGAGAAACACAAGAGTTATTTTATCACCCTTTCAATGTTCTTAATCTCATTAGAGTTGCCTAAGAAGCAGCAGCATGGATGAGTTTTAAAGTGATTTTTTTCTCCTGATACAGAACATACATGACTGAGGTTATTTTGCTCTATAGAGGAAACACTAATTTGGTGGTAAAGGCAGCAGTATTTTTTCTGCTTGAGCATCTCAGAACAACAGCAATAGAATTCTTACTGGGAATTCTGTAGACATTCTGCTATTTTGAGATTTGAAGAGTTGCAGTACATTTTTTTATGACAGCTTAGTTCACAGCATTATATTTTGCCACAGAAATTTAGGACCTGAGCCAAAATAGAGGCAGTGGAAAGATTCCCATTGACGTCAGTGAGCTTTGGATCAGGCCCCAGACAGCTGAGGACTAGGATTGTTAATTTACAATTAATGTGCATCTACACTGACCCTAGAACAGTCTAGGCAGGAAATGCCTCTTTTGCTTTTACAATTGGCTTTAGCATCTTTTACTGGTAACTTTGAGAAAATACTAACTAAAAAAAAAAGAAAAAAAAAAAGGAAAAAAGAGAGACACACCTACACCTACAGATTTTCCAGGGTAAAACAGAAGCTTATACTCAAATCTCTATATAAGATGTTATTTGTTGATCTGTAAATATAACAGAATCATAACATTCAGCAATGCAATGTCAGTAGATGCAAAAGCAGTTTTTCTCCACAGTTCAAGATTGTTGCTTTTAAGAGTCTGAAAGCTTTCTCATTTAAACTAAGTAACATGTGTACAAAGAAAGGAGGATTCAGAATATAATCACTAGAATTATAGTGATGACACTAAAGTAAACATTTCCGTTTATAAAATACAGCTGTTTCTGATGTTTTAATGTGTTTATTACAAGTATTTTTTTAAAGGTTGAAAAAGGTTACTAAGGCAGTGTGTCTGACAGGATCACTAGCTAATATTGCAGTGAACAGTTCCAGTAGAACTACTAATGTAAACAGTGACAAAACTCATTTTCCTATTTCCTTATTGCCTTTACATTCTAAGCCTTTGTCTTTCTAAATAATACTGTGTTTTGGCTCTCTACTTTGTAATTGGAGCTTCCATTTAATTTTTTTGTTACATTTGGCGTCACTTTTGCTTAATTCTGTAAAAAAATGCAGACTCATTTTTCAGTCAATTTAATATATCTTTGCAGACTCATTTTTCAGTTAATTAAATATATCTTTGTGTGAGAGATACATTGTTTTAATGGATTGCAACTCATAAGCAGCTAGTATTCATAGCAGAAATGAATCACAGTTATATGCCACAAGAATGTGGTGTATAATTAATGCCATTGCAGTGAATGGTTAGTTCATAGGTTTAAATTCATTGACATTTTCCAAATATTTCTTATAGGGTCTTACATTCTAGTACTTCCCCAGACATTTATGAAATTTTAAAAAAACAAACTCATTAAATAAATATCAAAGCCATAGTAAGAAGGTTGATGTGATGGAAGCAATTACTCAGGGGTCCGCATAAACAACCTAATGAACATTGGAGCTGTTTTTGTGGTTGCATCAGAACATTTAATTTGAAGGAATAAATCTCCTCTGAACACTGATTACTCATTTCATATAAAAGGTAATTTTATTTGCCTGTGTTGCATAGAAAATAATATTGGTGGTCATATTAATTTCAAAGAAATGGTTAGTTTGTAAGGCTTTTATTTACCCTGTGGAGAGTAGCAACATTTTCAGGCAATGTTTTAGGCTCCTGAAGAATCTGAGAAGCATCTGCTTCAATAAAAATATTTCCCTTCTGAAATAATGAACATTTAGCACTTTCACTCATAGGCATTTCATAGTTGTAGGAGACAGGAGATGATAAAAATCACAATTGGAACTTGGGAAAAATAGTTACTGTTCTTCACTACAGAGAATTACAGAGCAAATGCAGGGAAAAAAAAGTACATGTTGCAAAATGGGATAATGTCAGAAATATTTAGGAATACATCTCTATACACTCATTTCAATAATATGTGACATTATGTACTATGTCACTGAATTCAGCTACAATGTCTTTGACAACGTAATGAAGGGAAATACAGTCACTGTGTTCTTTTAGTCTGTGGATGAGTCACCCAACTAACTTCTAACCTTAGAAGCTATTTTAAATAGACCTGAGCAACGACAGTTGGAAACAGTAAATTTTCTAAGTGCAAAGTTAAGGAGATAATTTCTGGAATTTGAGCATAGTTTCAGCAAATTCATAGCTTAAATAAAAAAACAAAACCAAAACCCAAGAAGGTGAGTGTTGAGAATAATAATTTTTTTTCCTTTGACATTTTCAAAAGGAAATATTTCAACTTACATATTTTTTTTCTAAACAACTTTTAACTCCCGAAGTATTAGGATATTAGAACATTCCCCAGATAAAAGCAAATATTCACACTTAAGCTGAAAATGAACCTCAAATAAAACTGCAATATTTTCCTTCTCCATCTTGCAACATTTCTGGCTCAGACACTGAACAAAAATATCTATTATTTGTAGAGATCTTCCTTTCAGTTTCTCTAGGGACTGTTCTCCTCTGGAATCGGAATGATCATGCCCCTGCTGTCTAAACTGAACTGAAATACCAAGGTAGTGACTGGTAGGATATGGTCATATACCAAACAAGGAGTTGTCCACCTGTTAAGAAAAATGTCTGGATGTTTCCCTGAGCAGTTTATAACAGCACAGATGAAGAGAGAGAGAGCCAATCTCTCTCATTATCTCTGTCCTTACACTTAAAAAGTGGAGGAAATTGGTTTTGTAATGTGAAAGGCACAAAGCCTTTCAGATATGATGGAAGAACTAAAAAAAGAAGAAAAAAAATAAAAAAGAGAAAAGATAGTAATATGCACAATTTCTAGAAATATTGTTATTAAGAACCAAGGATGCTTTTTCATTGTCTGATATCCGTGTGAAAAACCAAAAGCCGCTGAAATACCTCTATATGTGACTTTGTAAGAACTCGAATATAACTGTACCTTTAGGGAAATTTAGAAATACAAAAGCTGGAATGTAGAGGAGACACAGGAAGGGATTTCAGAAAAGCAGTTTTAAATATCTGTTTCTAAGAGTTTCAAAAAGTAAGTTTTCCATGGTGATGACTGCATTGATAATTTAATGCTGTTTAGAAAATTATTGTCTATTTAAGTATTTTGAAATAAGTTTGGTTTTTTTTTTATGTTGAATTCATCCTATGAACTATTATTTACCTGTGTAAAAAGTGACTTGCTAAACAAAATGAGTGGTTCACCACTTTCAGGAGAAAATAGGATAGGGTGAAGTTGATAGTAAAGAAAATGCAGTAATACATAAACAGTGTGATCTTAAGCTCCTTAAAAAAAGATTAAAAAAAAAATAATGAAAAGACAGGTGGAATAATAAAACAGATTGAAAATAAAGTCTTAAACAAGTTCAGGTAATTTTCCTGGTCTCTGCAGGCTTGATTGTGGCCTCCTCACCCGTGTTCTTGCCCCTGGCAAGAAGCAGTCTATCAGTACTTTGGAAAGTGGATTGAAGGCCATGGCTCTGACTTTCAGCTCTTCCACCTAGGCAGCCACCTATACCCATCTGTAGGTAGTACTCTCGTAGGTACTGCTCTCATAGTTCTGCAAAGCAATGCCAGCGCAGGATGATGGGGCCATAGCTGTACCCAATTGTTCCCCAGACATCCACTTTTGAAGCAGGATAATGACAATACCAACAGATGTCCTCTGACTACTGCTGTTGCTGCATCAACCAGGAAAGATAAGGGATCTCCTTTTAGGAGATTAGGAAACCTGAAAAAGAACAAACCATCTCTCAAAGTAGAAAATGAAGTGTAATATTTCTCAGTAACAATATCTATTCAATAACCTGGGGGAGGATTTGTAAAAGTCCTGTTAGTCTCCCACCTGAAGAATAAGTTTTGTGAAGAGATGTGTTTGATCAGATGTTCAGTTTTGGGCTACTGACCGTTGACTCAGCCCCTGTCCATATGAATGCAATTGTTAGATGTTTGAGAAACACGTGTTCCAACCCTAGAGTGCAAATTCAGAAAAATAAGAGTAATTAATAAGCTTTTACCAACATGGGTCATGTCAGTTTACTTAGAAAATTTGTCTTCTTTGCTGTTCATTTTTTGAATTACATCATTAAAAATAAAAAAATAAAAAAATAGGTCCTCCTAAGTTTAATATGAAAGTTTCCTGAGAGCAAGATACTCAGTTATTTATAGGTATTTAAAAATACTAAATAGACGTTTTGCTAGTTCATTACTTTTAGATGTCTTGAGTATATTTTTGCTGGAGACAAGACTGACTTCAGCATTTTTTTCTAATTATACTAATTTTCAGAATAAAACCACCGTGTAGCAGCTTTAAATTCCCTTAATAAAGGGTTGCAGAAAAGATACCCATAAAGCTATTTTAATCCCATTCACTCTTATTTCAAGACATTTGCTGTACATCTCTCTGACACTGTCCTGTTACTACTTTTAACAGATGAAATAATTCTCAATTCTGCACGTTTAACCTGATCTTAACCCAATTGTTAAGGTCCTTCTAACAACTCAGCAAATCAATAGAAAACAAATGAAGAAAACATGGATATTGCCTAATTGACTCATAGTTTCCTCAGTATGGCATAGCATGTTCTTCAAGAGGCAAAACCAAAACACTATTATAAGTCTTGTCTTGCAAATGGTTTCTGCTTTCTGGTTAAAAATGATAGTTTAAAATATCCGGCTTCGAAGTAACTATAAAAAAAATCAATTTGGTGTTTTCTTGGAAAAAATATGAAGGAGATTAGGCAGTAGAATACACATATATTTCCTTGAAACAAAATTTTTCTTAAATCATGTATGGTATTTTGCTGCTTAATGAAAGAATGATTGTGTTGGTGCTTTAAGAGACGAAGCTGCAGGCAGCTTCAGCCTTGAGCAATTAATTCCTGACTTTGAGCAAAGATAAAAATAAAACAACAAAGCAGAATAACAAGTAAGAATGTGTATGAGACAAGATAAGGAATTACTATGTGCTGTAATCAGTAACCAGTCAGTAGTAAAAGAATGGCTCGTGAACAGGTGGATTTATCCAATCATGTCAATTATTTAGGCGCGTGAGTGATAAGCGGTAGCGAATCAAAAGTTAAAGAATGCCACATGCTTGGGGCATGCTGGAAGAAAAAAGGATATATAAGCAGTGCAAAGCTTCAATAAAGTGCTGATGCTTGATGCCTGAACACATCTCGGTGTTGGTCATTTATTCATCCGCTGCATGATTGTAGTGATTTCTTTGAAATTTAATTAACTGAGCCCTGTGAACTGACTGCTACAGATGAGATAATCTGACACTTGCAAATGTATGAAACAGAAGTGGTACTTAAGAGACACATTAGGATGTGAGTCCAGCACCCCAGGAGAAGAAACAATAGGAGCAGGCCACACCTGAGTCGATGACTTAGGATGTGTTTTGCAATATTGTGTTTTAGTTTATTTAGTAGAGGACACTAAAGCCCTGAGAAGCAATAAATTCTTATACACTTTGTAATTATGTGTGGGGTTTTTTGTTGGTTCTGTTTTGTTGGGTTTTTTTTTAAATACATAAAGTGGGGAAACGTACTTATACTGTCAAATCTTCAACACCTTTAGAAAGTTCAGGTTGTTCCCCACTCAACCTTGAACACTTCAGCCAAACTTCTTGCCTTTTCTTCTTTGCTCTGTTGCATGACATTATGATATCACTGACTAAGAATTTGGACCTGTCTGCAAAGGACACTTAGGGAAGTCAAAATGAATTAACTGAAAATGTGAACTGAACTGCATCATCCAACTCTTGCACTGCTATTTATTTCATACAAAGGTTGACATACTAAAGTAACTTAAGACCACTCTTCTGAAAGAGAACATCCATGTAGATGTAAAGCAGTGAAGTCTAATTTCACACCTTCAGCTAATTCCTCCTAATTTCCCCTGTGTTTTTGTTTGGAAAAATACTCTGGAGGTACACCAATCTTTGAATCAGCCATACAATCTTTGTCTATAATACAAAATTGGCTACATGCCTGGAACTTCTGGTCTCCGATTTTCTCTTTCATCCAGTGTTTTTTCTTCTAATAATCCAGACAAGTAAAGTCCAGATGTTTTCTGCTGTTCAAGAAAGCAAGGAGAGAGCGCCCACAGGGGTTCAGTCTTTTACTTACACAAAAGATTAAATTTGTTGTATTTAATTTCAAAAATATAGACACAGTTTGTCTCTGGATTACTATTCAAATAATAATTATTGCACAGTACCTTAGGGCTTCCTAGTTCTTGCATGCCTTTAAAAGGAATAGTGTCCTGAATTACCATGTTCTCCACCATTGATTTGTAATTCTAGAACATGTAGGGCTTGAAACAGTTAAATTGCTCACCCTGCTTATAAAATTGACTGTTTGTTCTACAAACATAGGTACAGATGTGTATTACAATAAATACTGAATCCAAGTCACTCTTTTCTCAAAAGAGGCTTCTCTTCATAATAATTTATCAATTACATGATTTGAAACATTAAACTCTTTCAGAAATTGTATTGGGTTTGCTTGGCAAGGTTTTGTTAGCAATGAGGCTACAGTGGTGGCTTCTGTGAGAAGCTGCCAGAAGCTTCCCCTATGTTTGACAGAGCCAATGCCAGCCAGCTCCAAGACAGACCCACTACTGGCCAAGGACAAGCCTATCAGCAACAGTAGTAGCACCTCTGGGATAACATATTTAAGAAGGGGAAAAAAAACCAACCAAACAAAAAAACAAACCTGTGCAACAGCAATTGCAGCCAGAGAGGTGTAAGAATATGTGAGAGCAACAACTTTCCAGACACCAAGGTCAGTGAAGGAGGGGTGCTAGAGGTGCCAGAACAGAGATTCACATGCAGTCTGTGCTGAAGACCATGGTGAGGCAGGCTGTCCTCCTGCAGTGCATGGAGCTTAATAGCGGAGGACATGTCCACCAGCAGCCTGTGGAGAACCCCATACCAGAGCAGGTGGATGCCCAAAGGAGGCTGTGGTCCTGTAGGAAGCCTGCGCTGAGGTAGGCTTCTGGCATGACCTGTGAACCTGTGGATTGAGGAGCCCACACTGGAGCAGGTTTGCTGGCAGGATTTGTGACCCTGTGGGGGACCCATGCTGGAGCAGTCTGTTCCTGAAGGACTACACTCCATGGAAGAGACCCTTGCTAGATCATTTCATGAAGAACTGTAGCCCATGGGAAGGACTTACATTTGAGAAGCTCACAGAGGACTGCCTCCCATGGGAGGGACCCCACACTTGAGTAGGGGGAGAGTGCAAAGAGTCCTTTCCTCTGAGGAGGAAGCAGCGGCAGAAACAATGTGTGATAAACTGACTGCAACTCCCACTCCCTGTCCACCTGCACCACTGGGAGTAAAGTTAAGACGAGAAAGAAGGGAGGAGTGGGGAGGAAGGTGTTTTAAGACTTGGTTTTATTTCTCATTATCCTACTCTGATTCGACTGGTAATAAATTAAATTAATTTCCCCTAGTCGGGTCTGTTTTGCCAGTAATGGCAACCGATGTGCGTTCTCTCTTTGTCCTTATCTTGACCCACAAGCCCTTTGTTGTATTTTCTCTCCCCTGTCCAGCAGAGGAGACGGAGTGATAGAGTGGCTTTGGTGGGTACCTGGTGTTCAGCCAGGGTCAACCCACCACAGAAATAAAATTGAAAAATCCTGATTTAATACTGTTACAGCATTATATTAACTTAACTCTCCTCTCCACTCATCTTTATGTATCCTCAGCTGGATCTAGATTGGATTTCTTTAGACATTTCCTGAATAAATACTGAGGTTATCTGTCACTTCTAACAATTTATAACCCAGTCTTGTGTTTATCAGTGAAAAAAGCAGGGTTTTTTTGGCCCTACAGAGCATATTTATTAAACAGGAAGAAAGAAATTCCATTACCACTATACCAATGCCAAAATTGAATTAATCCTTTCACTGCACAGTTTTTCTCCTTGTTCACTTATGCATTAGCGAACAATACCTAAGGAAACTGTAGTTAATAATCAGGATTTTTTATTTATCTCTAATATACTTTTATTTCATGCTGACTAATTACAGTATTTCCTCTGAACCATGTCTTAGTCATATTTATACATTATATCACAATTGCAGTAAGGGTGTAATTTGGTGGCTTAGTGGATCAGGCCAACAATTAGGAAGATGTATGCATCTACCTGAATTGCAGGATTCATTGCCTTGTAGAGAACATTGTATGTGCTCTAGAGAGCCGGCCAAGGCATGGTCCCCAAGACGGTGGGGAGGAATAGGTGCCCTTTTGTCTTTTCTTTCCTTCATATTCTTATGAAAAAAACAGATGGACTCCCAATGTAAAGCAGACAATTACAGAGGGTGGTAGAATTGCCACACTATGTTAAATGTCTTTTTTTCATGCCACCAACTCTACTCTACTCTATTGGCATTGAGCCCTGAGCAGCAGATTTACACCTACCCTAAGTCTGATTACTCATCAGCAAGGATTCCTTCCTAGCTCCTTTGTGCACAGCTGTGACTAGTACACACAGCTCTCACCAGGAAAGCACTGCTTTCAGGGGCTTATTATTGCACTTCTTGGTATGATTTTAGACAGCTCTGGTATTTCTGTCTCTACTCTTGTGCTATCATTCTAGCTTGATACAAGTACAAATGCCTGCACAGAAGGAAAGGGAAGTCCTTTGTTTCTAGCAAGTAAGAGACTTACAACACATACTTTACTACCTTGGTGGTATTACTTGTTATGTACTTACTTCTTGTATTATATGCAAGCAAATGTAATGTTTAATGCAATTCCATTGTACTCTGGTTCCTCCTCTCCGAGTCAAAAGCTATCAGAGTAGTTTTGATTGTTTAATTTCCCTTAATTTTTATGAGTCCTTTTCTTAGTGCCTTATTGCCATACTGTTTTATAACCACTGGTCATGTTTTAATCAGTTGAAAATTGAAGCAGGAATCAGCAGAGAAAAAAAAAATAGAGATATTTTCCTTTTAATTTTCACCTGACAACATTCAGTTGTCCTATAATTGAAAATAATACTTCACAGTATCAGTTTTAAGTCTTACAATTAAATGATTTTTGAAATGTGCAAATCAGATCATTCATGATTACGTGTACAAGTGCCACCAACATGCTCTCTGAAAATCTTTGTGTTCAATACACAGTCCAACTATCAGAAAGTCAAAACACTTCCAGTTGTGATTAGCTTTAGATATTTGAATAATATTCCAGAAGCCTAGGAACACTCATTTAAATAGGTTCTCAAGCACAAGCAAGGGGAAGGAACCCAACAGATCTACTAGTGAATACTGAAGATACATTGAAATTAAGCAGATAAAAGTGGCTTCACAGAAATGGGATTTCAAATGTTCAAGCTGTATTAAATTTCCCGGGTTGAGAAACTGCCTATCAATATCTTTCTGAGTGGATTATTGACAGAAAATTATCTTTAAAAAGCAGAAAAAGTTAAAAACCTGAAGGCTAAAACCTGATGTTACATTGGAAAGATGGGTATCAACCTAAGAAGCAGCAATGAATATTTCAACAGTTTACTCAAGGTGATAATTTGAAATCTTCAATTAAAGATTAAGCTTTTAGAAAATTACCTTTTCACTTAGGCAGAAGTTCTGGCAATGTGTCAAAAATTACTGATTGAAAATAGAGTTTTGTGGGGTTTTTTGTTCAATTTAATATTTTGTGTGTTTCATAATAAAAACAGGTAAGCATAATGCTCTCTTTAAAACATTTATGTATTTTCTCTCATTGTATTTCTTAGAAACTTTTACTGATAATCATAAGCTACTCTGTTTTCCTTTTCTTCCTCACTGAGTACTGCTGAAGTGTGGTATGGTTTCCTCCTGAACATTCACAAACCTCAACAGGGGGATTTACAAGGACGGATTCTGCCCATGTGCATATAGACTTGCCTACTTCTGTCTGGGCTTCAGGGGATAATTGATCACTTTCTACAAATGTTTTAAAGTGCACTCGAAAGAATAACTGAAGATAATTTGTTTGTGGCCTTTATTTGATTTTGTAACAATTTTCAGGTTGGTATATTTTTTGCAATTGAATTTGTTTCATTTATATATTTCATTAAAAGAGAAAACTTTTTCCCTCTTCTAAAACATCATTAGCTCACTGACACACCTATATATCATTAGTAAAGGAAAAAAAGATATGGCAATGTATGAGCAAGTCGTGTTTGAGAAGAGATTTTACTTCTGATTGGTAAGTACACACAGGATGTTTTTTCAAGGTCTTAATATCATATGTTTTTAGGACAGATAAACATTGCAATATAATTAGTTTCACCACATTTTCTGCAATTTTTCACTGGCATATTTGGTGTAATTCTACGTTCTTCTCCCTCCTGCTAGTTAGTTCCCAATTTTAAGCATTTTTTCTTATCTTTATCCTTAAAAGATCGTGCAGTAATGTGGATTAGACCAAGCCTTGCATCATACCTACATAGCACAATGACACTCCCAATGCATTTTAAAAGTGGAGAAGGATATCCTACATTTAATATGAAACAGTTATTCTGTACTGAGTTCCTATGTTGCTACTGTAAATTCCCCATCTCTTAATTTTTTGTAGAGAACTTATGTCATTTTACTCCATTTCTTAAAATATGACATTTCATTTCTTGTATATCTATCATATATTCCAATTAGTTTAGGAGTTACATGTTGGAGCTGAAATAGACTGTAACAGAACTGCTATAACGTGTTACAGCAAACATGGGACTTTGGCAGGTGGTGATACAATATGTTGGATTTAGTTACAATTATGATGTGATTAGAAATATCTAAATGTAAAAAATCACTTTGTGTGTTTACCAAATGTAAAAATTACAATTAGCCTTTTCACACAGTGCAAATACTTGCTATCTGAAATACTACAGTTGTGGATATATGTTTGTTTTTTTCTTCCATGACATTGAAATTTCTGAATTATATCAATTTTCCTAAATATCATTCAATTAAACAGATTTTCCTCAAACTAAACTTGCAGTTTAAAAAGAAAAAAAAAAGTTACCATCTCCTAACTTTACCTTTTACTCTCTTTTGGCTAGTCTTATCTAAGTAACTTTAGAAATTTTGCTAGTCACATGGTAGAATTAATTATTTCTAAAGCATTCCCAGTATGTTTGCCCAATTGGTTTATATTATCAGTTAAACTTCTGGTTTGTTCTCATTCTTCACTGTCCTTACTGTTGTATTTGATGCTTAGATAAACTACTTATATCTGCCTTATTGTAGTATTATGCTGCCTACTGTTTATTCCTCATCATAACTACAATAGAAAGAAATTGGTGTGCTCCTTTCCTATTTGCAGATAGCACTGAGAAGTTGGAAGACTTCCATCACCCTGTAGTTTTTTATTCTCTAAACTGAATAATCACTTCTTTCATCTTTTCCTCATCAGTCATATTCTCAAAATTTGCAATAAGTTTCTTTGCTGTCCTCTGTACAATTTCCAATGGCATTTCTTCAATGTGATATCCAAAAGGGGACAAAATACTCCAGCTGCTACTAATAAAGTAGTTCTAGGTCAAATTAAGATGCTATATTGAATGCATTATAAAAGACATTCCTTTATCCAGTTCCTAAAAATGTTTGTTTTAATAGAAGGCTGAAATTGTTAGTTCACATCTGGTTTGTAATTCACAGTAAACAAGATCAATTTCTCAGGAACTAGTACTACTTAACAGCAAATCCCCAACCTGTGTTTCCACGTTTGATGATTTCTACCAAGGAGAGAATTTTGCACATACTTAAAAAACAAAATAAACCAGAAATTTCAATAATTATTTATTCAGATACTTTGAATTACAAGTCCATCTTCCAAAGAGTTGTAGCTACTCTTCACTTGCAAGTGCTGGACAGTTCAGTGAACATACTAATTATATTATTGGTCCTTGTTGTAACACAGAAGAGTACCAGAATCAGAGAAGATCAATGAAGACCTTCAATGAGCATATCCTTCCAGTGGGCACCTAGCAGCTGATTCCTACTCTCTTGGTCCAGTTACCTCATCAGCTTTGCACTCATTTTAGAGCACCCTAACTTACTTGGAAACCCCCTTAGACAAAAAGAGGGGTTAAGGAAGAAGCAGGATGATATAACTTATTCATTATGATGACATCTTACCAGGTATGTTTAACTTCCCTATTAGTGTTAACTCCCTCATTGGGATATAAAAATAAGTTTAATTTGGGACAGCATAGTGCATATCACTAGCTGGCAAAGAAGTTGAAAGGCCATGAGAACTTTTTCTAACTTTATACTGATTTGAAAGGGATAGAAGCAGATCCTGTTTGCACCCAGATATTATTGTATATAATAGATTCCAGAATATCATAAAGAAAATACTCTAGTGAGAGAACATAGTGCAGAAAAGTACTCCAAGTTACAGCTAGGTCACCAGGTTGTATAGTACAATTTTTAGGTACTATGGCTTAGTATAAAACTTAAAATAAATAGTAGAATAAGACTATTAGACCTCCTTTATAAAAATGGAAAGATCAAGTCTAGTTTTCCATGACTGTTTCTTCACATAGAAATAAAAAAGCTGACACTAAGGTTATAAGTGAAAATAGAAGCAGTCAGCCAAAGTAAAGGGCATGAAACAACTCTGGAAAAGAACAGATTATTTCTATCCTTTGCTTTGATGTTGAAGACTGGTTCTCTGCCTGCCCCAGTGCATTGCTGTTGGATAATTGATATTACTCAAACTAGAGCTTCATGGCACAGTGCGGATGAGGACATACTGTGGATTCTCTGAAAGCACAGGAGCAATATTTAAAAGTCCTTCTCATCCTCCTCAGTCCTTTTGCCTTTAAAACCTCGGAAAAACTGTTGTGATCCTGTTACATATTCAAAGAATAACCATAACTTTGTCAGAGAGGCTCTTTTGCCAATTTAAAAATTGCATTATATTTCAAGAAGTTCAACTCCTGTAATTAGGAAATTGCATGGGAGAATAATTATGAACAGAAAATATCCACAAGCTCTCCAAGTTTATGAATGCAGAGATATACTTACAAGAAAAGTATAGATGAGACAGTAGAATTTCATGTTGGTAATTAATTTTGAGTGAGTTTGAAACACCTCTCTTGTGTCTTTAGACATCATCTTGTGTGTAATAGAGCCAGCGCAGTGTTTGTGTTATGATAGTAAGCTGCTTAAGGACAGTTCAAAAGTTCATTTTTAAAATGTAAATTGAGAGATTTCTTTTTTTCCAAGCCCTGCAATGCAGGAAATACAATACAAATAGCTCTGCTTTTCAAGCACCCTTTGCTAAGGAAACCAATCATAAAGCAGCATGGCTGAGGATTTTGGAACAACTACAACTGCTTTACTCTGCCAGAGAGCTGCAAGTGTAATTACAGCCTCAGCATCCACAGCTACCAGAGGAGCTCCCCATAAAGATCTGAAAAGTTACTTCTTTCTTCTGCAAGCCAGTCTGCAAAACTTAACCTCTGCAGTGAAAAAACCTGACCACGTACACAGAGAGACCTCTGTCATGGGTTGTCTAATCTCACATCTCTTTTCATTCTGTTCCCGCATCAGTCTCTATCCATCTCATGTCTCTCTTTTTAGTACTCTGTGCATCAGTGTGGTGAGGCAGAGACCTCTCTTGTTCTGCAATTGTATGCTCTGTAATATAAGGAATCTCAGGCTTGATTATGGTTCCAAGGTGCTGCTGTAGCAGAAATAATTATGTAGTAGAAAAGAGGAACGGGATAATCTTAGAGCTTTATGTCTACCTGTGGCCACAGACCCAAATAGCTGGAAAAAGCTATTCATTATGTCTGCTGAGTTATCAATTGCCAAGACTTCTGCAGAAGGCTGGCTGGTAAACATAACAATTCTTATTTTACATAGTGAAAGTTAAGGACAGAGAGCAAGACCAGAAAGGTATGTTGTGGAGGATTTTCTGCTTAGTTTTTGTGGGCACAGGTTAAGCATTCACATAAGTAACCATGTGTCAAAAAAACCTAGAAAACGATAATACCTTTGATCGTATTTTTGAGCGCAGCAGTCTAATAATTTTATTGCCATCTTAAATTCTATTCTTGACATGCAGAAAAAATATCAGTGACCAAGCCTCATTAGTTATTTCCTGAAATCTGAGCAAAGTGCTTTGAGGTGCTTCCCCTGGCAAGGCATTGTTGTTAGCTAGATTAAAAGCTGTTCTGCTACAGATAAGTAAATCCTACTTTTATACATTTCCTGCAGTAAACTCCATTCTAAGTGAGACTACAGCTGGCATGTTGTAAACTCATTATGTAGATGCAAGTGTGGCTTTGGACCTCTCCTGCAAAACTGTGTCCTGAACTGCCTCAGAGATGAGGCTGTTGGAATGGGTAACATGACTTTCCTGCAGTCTTTTCAATTCTCACAGGGCTTTAAGGCCTTATGGGTTTTTTAAGAATCTGAAGAGGTGGCAGAAAGGCAAAAATCTCTCTAAAACTTGCGTGTAAAATTTACCTGTAGAGAACTTACTCATAGTACTTAGTGGCTCATTCACACGAGAAGAAAATGCTCAAAATTTAGAGTAAATCCTTCGAGTTTAAAAACCAGTTATTGTCCTTTTAAAATACAGTGTAGATGAGCCTACAGAAGTATCTTCCAATTCACATTAAGTCCAGTATACATTTTACACAACGCTGTTAATACAGAGCAAAAGTACTACTCAGTACTTCAAGTTATTTACATTCAGTAAGTGCAAAAGCAAATAATCTACCTTACATTATGACATACAACCTCAGCTGACAACCTAACGAAAACATAAAGTAACAGAGGCCAAGCTGATGGAATGAAATTAATGAATGGGCAAATGAGACTTTCAGGAATTGATAGAAGCTATACAAGACAGATGCATTTCAACAACAAAATTCAAAACTATACCTATAATTTTCCAGGAGATCTTGGATAAGTCACATTTCCCATTTGCCAAACTCTGACACTGGTGTAGCTCAAACCGAAGTGGACAAGATTCCATGCACACACTCATTTAGAATAAAGGAAAAATAGATAAATAAAATAATAGGGATGAACCCAGAAGAAATAAGTGAGACAAAAGTACAAAGAAACCTTGTATTTTTTGTTTTAACAAAGAAAAAAAAAGTTCCAGAGTAGCATGGGATACATAGTGTTGTACTGTATAACTTTTACACTTACGCTTTTGCTCCCCATCCATTATAGTGGTGAAATAGCTGAAGAACATTAGATGTACCACAATTCTTATATAAATTTCATCCTGTATGACTCCAGTACTTTGGTAACAATTTCTTATATTGTCATCTTTATGATTAGGTTATGTTTGATAAGACAAAATGTTATCCAAAGGTTTATGTAAGGACTGGAATATAGAAGCCCATGTTTCTCATTTGTTGACTCAAAGTTGAAATTTCTGCAATACTGAACTTACGAAGTTTATTTATTTATTTATTATTTAAAAGTAAAGAGTGTGAGACATACTAAAATTGAAATGATCGATTCCCATACTTGGCACAAAATCTGGAACTCCAGCCAAATGTAAGGAAGAGTTTTTCTGAAATGGAGCTTGATTTCAATCATATGTGAGTGAATGATCCTGTAAGGTGTACGTTTCAAGTCTGACCCCAGGTCATGAGAAATGCATTTGGAGTTTTATGGAGATATTTCAACATTATCTCTTTCAAAGCCTCATCAACTCTGGAGGACAAATATTTCTTGGCCAAACTGGTACTAAGAGGAAGATGTTCATTTAGTCTAATTTAATTTTTATTCTTCTCAACACAGGGCAGAAGGGTTTTTGTTTCCATAGTTACTGAGATAATTCCTTTGAACTTCTTCCAGAATACTTTTATCTCTTCCACATGCACTGACATACAATCCTATGAAGTATATATGTAATTGTGAAACACACTGTGCTTCATTACCAATTCTTTGCTGGACATAGCAGAGGAAATTTAGTCCATTGTTAAAGTTAAATTTCTGACTTGCTGATTTAGGTATTTTAATAGTTAGTAATGTAATACTATAAATTGACATCAGAATAACGCAAGTGAAAGGTTAAATGAATAACATTTATTCTGAGAGGTTGTTTTAAGTTTTTATTGTGCAAAGCCAGTTCCTTGTTATTAGGTACTTTGAGCCAATGTAGTTGCATGTTTCCTAAATTAAAGAAAGCATTGTTTTGAAATTAAAATATATGGGTTTTGTTGTTTTTCAATTTTTTTTTAAATTCAATATCAATATCTGCATACTGGCAACAAGAAACTCAGGGAAAATAGGTTGGGATTTTTTTTTTTTAAGGCAGAAAAATCTGAACTTTATTTGAATTTAACAAGATTTTCTACCCTTGAAGACATTTATATCACTTTAAAAAAAAAAAAAAAAAATTCAGTCTTCAGGAATGGAACCATTTTTAGCACTCTTCCAAAACCATTCCCTTTCAACTCCAAAAACTAATATTCATCAAATGAAAAATCTCTTTTATCTACTCTATCCATTCTAAACTGATATCAAATGCCCATGAAATAACAAAGGAAAAAAACCCAAAAACCAACTTCAAGGTACTTCTTTTCTTAAAAGATTATATTTAAAAGCATTTACATAGGAACATATACAACCAGTTCCATAGAAAGACATACAACCAGTTCCATGATCTACATCAGTGATTCTCAAAGTGTGATTCTTTGAACATAGATCACTTCTAAGGCACTGAGCTGCCCTTATAGTATAAAACAATGTTCAGACCCTCTCCTCTTACTCTGAGGTCCACAGCTCCACACGCAGGTTGCCATTCAACTCCTTTCATTGCTGCCTGCATAGCTCAATAAAAAGCCTGGAAATATGATCTACATTGGGGCTTTCCAATACTGGATACCAGTATTATGAAAGCTGTGAAAGTGATGCTATTTGGGCTACCATCTTTGTTCTAAAGGGAGGGAGGCAACAAGTGGACTTCTTTTTTAGCAGTCACAGAGTTGACACTGCATCCAGATGAAAAAAAGGTCATGGAGCTAGAGTGTGCCTCCTTCCTTGCATGGATGTTGTAGGTAAATGGTAGAATTTTCTTCTATTGATCCCATTGCAGCATTACACAAATATCTTTCTCCTCTATCTATATTGAGAAACTGACAACTGAACAAACCCAAACCAAAAACCAAACTAGGTTCTCACTAAGGCCAATGAAAGTTCTTTCAAGTGTTGTCTATTAATTTCTGTGGGAAAACACACAAACCTACATGCTATCTATATCTGACAAATGAGTAAGTCTATACAGAGTTCATAAAATTCGTATAATTGTTTTGGCTGGAAAAGACCTTTAAGATTATTCAACCCAACCTTAAACCTAACACTGCCAAGTCCACCACTAAGCATTGTCCCTAAGCACAGCATTTACACGTCTTTTAAATATCTCCAGGGATGGTGACTCAACCACTTCCCTGGGCAGCCTGTTCCAATGCTTAACAACCCTTTCAGTGAAGAATTTTTTCCTAATATCCAACCTAAACCTCCCCTGGCACAACTTAAGGGCTTTTTCTCTTGTCCTGTCACTTGTTACTTGGGAAAAGAGATTGACCCCCACCTCGCTACAACCTCCTTTCAGGTAGTTGTAGAGAGCAATAAGGTCTCCCCTCAGCCTCCTTTTCGCCAGACTAAACAAATCCAGTTTCCTCAGCTGCTTCTCATTAGACTTGTGCTCTAGACCCTTCACTAGCTTTGTTGCCCTTCTTGGGACACACGCCAGCACCTCAATGTCTTTCTTGTAGTGAGAGGCCCAAAACTGAACACAGCATTTAAGGTGTGGTCCCACCAGTGCCAAGTACACGGGGAAGATCGCTTCCCTACTCCTGCTGGCCACACTA
>NW_010300064.1:5760-8431 GCF_000700745.2 Antrostomus carolinensis | reverse complement strand
TCACTCTGCCCAACATGGGACAGGGGCTGGGTGCCCACCTCACTGTCAGCTCCTCTTTCTTACCCCATGGAGGTGATTATGGACCAACACGGCCATTTCTCCCCATCCAACAAGGAAACTGGGACAAACAGGGCACAAATGGCATCAGAACATAGGGGACGAGTGCAGCCCCCAGCCCAGCCATGGCTCCCACGTTCATGTCCCCACTGTGGGGTCCCTTGCAGCACTGCCAAGCCCATGGGTTAACACAGCAAGGCCAGGAAGATGCCCAATCTCACAGGGCAGTAACATGGTGCACCCCACCAGCACCCACATCCCGCGTGGACAGTGCTCACCAGCAGCCATTCCTCCTTGGAGCCCCTCGCCGCTCCCACAAATGCGGGTGATTTGGTTAATTAGGCTTTGAGGATGAGAAAGGCCAATTCCATCCTCAGGGATGACTTCTTTCCAGGGCAGAATTGTTGCTCTTCTCTATTCTTCGTTGCTTGGTCCAGGCTGGCGTTAGCCCTGCTGGTCACAGAGATCTTAGGGACATGGGCTGCTGAAGTGGAGTGTCCTGTGCCCTTGATCTGTTGCGTGACAGCCAACGAGCATCACCTGAGCGATTCAGTTACATTTTCTGCATCTGACAGCGGTTTTTCAAGCAGGGTTTGGCAGCTCGTCCTCCATTTTACAGATGGGGAAACTGAGGGAAGAAATCAGGGGTAAGGTGCAGCGCACAGCGCCGAATCCCAAGCTGATTTAGTGCCGTGGGCTCCTCTATTAGATGTTTGCGCCTGGATTGGCTCCATTTGTGCAGGATGTTGCCAGCAGAAATGCCAACAGCTCTCCCAGCTTGGGTGCCTTATCGGTTCCACTTGCAACTTCCATCCCTTGCTGCAGCCCAGCGCTTCTGCTGATGGAGATTTCTGGCTGCCTCCTACTGCTCGTTTGCTCCGGGATGTGGATTTATAATTTCATTGCAGGCACAAGCGTCTTGGGCTTTCCCATTGGAGTTTCATCCCCAGCCTCATCCCTGGATCTGCAGTTAAAAACCAGGAGATTTACATGAGTGTGAAGGAATTCCATCGCTGTTTTAAACAATAATAATTTATCTGCTTAATAAAAGAGGAAAAATCCGAGCATGAGGAATGCAACTGTTCTAGTTGGAGATATATTTTCGAGAGGTTGGCGTTGTGGGGGGGAGAGGGGGAGGCAGTGCTGGAGCAATCCACGTTTCATTTCAAATTCCCCAGGATGAAAAAGTGATTCTGGCTAATTTGAACCTAGTCATTAAGCTGCTGTTTCAAAAACACAGAGTCAATTAAACAGCATTCCCCCTCCCCCCCCCACTCGCTCCGCAGGCCTGCCTTGTTATTAATCAAGGGACAGGGGGAATTGCTTCATCCATACGGCTCATGCTCCTGTCCCTGCGAGCCAAGTGCTGATGTGATTTTGTCTGATGGAAGATGCTTTCCTGCCTGCTGGCCAGGGTTTGAGGTGCTTTTGGGGAGGCAGAGTGCTGGCAATGCAGTGGGGGAACTGGGACAGCCCACAATGGAGGGGGTCACTTCGTCCCTGTCCTCTCCCCAAGCCTCTCACCAAAAAAACTGAGTTATTTATGTCCCACTGTGTTCCCTTCATACCATTATTTTACTCTGGGGGGAACCAAGGCACAGACAGGTGATTTGCCCAGGATAAGGGAAAAGGCAGGTTGTGATTAAAGCCCATGACGTGGGTTTTAGCTCAGTCCAGCTCCCACTCTGGGTGCACCCTGGTTGTCACCTCCTCACATCAGCTTTGACGTCCCTTTAGCATTTAATGAATGAACGAGGCAAAGATGCAGAGAAAAGGCACCAGGTTGAGGTTAACAGCTCTGCTTCCCTGAGCTGGAGCCCCACAGCCCCGCGCTGGACATCGGAGAAGCCCACGGGGCCATATCCCAGGTCTTGCTCTCCAATTAATTCAAATTAGCTTCAATATGAACATTAATTAAAAAGGACATTAAGCCAGGAGATGGGGGACAGGCTGGACCAGGGCCCTCCTGTCCTCTGCACACCTGGAGCCAGGGATTGTGGCATTTGAGGTGCTGAGATGGGACCAGGTCCCCTCCTTAGGTCCCCTGGACTTTACCCCCACCCTGGCCCTGCACAAAATTGTTCCCTCTCCCCCAAAAATGAGGATGGGGACTCATAAATCACATCGCTCCAAACTCTGCCTCTTGCTCCGCATTGGGATCAGGGACACAGCGGGGTCACAGCTGTCCCCTGTGAACAGAGGGGAACATGAATGTCACCTCCTCCCATCCAGGTGTCCCTGTCCCCAGCTTGGTGGGGGGGGAAAGCACAGAAGTGGCTGAGCTGTGGGGCTGGGGCTGTCAGCATTTTGGGGAGGGTCTCTGCCTTCAGAGGTGCTGTTCCTAACCAGGCAGCACTGGGAGCATCTTGACAAATTTTACTGGTTTCTGGGGCATTTTCACACAGACTCAGCAAAATGGTTAAAAAAAAAATAATAAAAAAAAAAAGAGCAAGAGAGAAATAAAAAAAACATCACAGCTGCTCTAGCACATGCTCGAAATCCCAAAGAGTTTTTGGCTGAAATGTGCCAAGGGGAGAAAAAAAAAAATCAAAATCCAATAAACAGGGAGATAAACTCCCTTTTGCCCCCAGTTTGCCCACCCATGGCAGAGTGC
>NW_010300064.1:5469-5727 GCF_000700745.2 Antrostomus carolinensis | reverse complement strand
CTGTCCCTGCCTGCCAGGGGTCCGTGCCAGCCCCCAGTGCCACTGGACACGCTGGTCCCCTGCCAGCTCAGATGCAGCACTCCAGCCCTGCCAGCTCCACTGACAGCCAGGGATATTTTTTCCCGCCCTCTAAGGATGCAGCAGTGGGAGCCATGTGCTGACTACAGACTCTTGGTGGCCATTAATTTTGACTGATGGAAACCTCGATTAACTCCTAGAAGGAGCCAGACAGATCCATGTAGCAGATCCAGAAAGACC
>NW_010300064.1:2098-5406 GCF_000700745.2 Antrostomus carolinensis | reverse complement strand
TGGACTGATGCTGTAAGGTTCTGAGGCATTGGAAGGGGTTGCCCAGGGCAGTGGTGGAGTCCCCATCCCTGGAGGGATTGAAGAGTCGTGTAGACACAGTGCTGAGGGACATGGGTTAGTCATAGGGGACTGGTCAGTGTTGGGTTCATGGTTGGACTCGATGAGTTTAAAGGGCTTTTCCAATTGAGGTGATTCTGGGACTCTGATGCTGTAAGGCCCAGGGATGCCTTGCTTGGTGGGGAACCATCCCCAGGGCATGGCTGGAGGGCAGCCCAGTCCCCGCAGCCCCAAATGCCCCTGCACCAGCACCAGCCAAACCACAGGGACTGGGGACAACACGTTCCCCAGGACTCGCCCCCTGAGGTGGACACTGCAGGAGAGCTGGGACATGCGACAGTGCCCCTTTGCTGGGTGCCCCAAGGCTCCTGGGGCCCACGGGAGGGTTATTCTCCTGGTAGGTGTGCTCGTGGGAGGCTTTGCAGAGACCCAAACACGAGTGGAGAGTGACACCGCATGGCTGGAGACAGCAAGGCCCTGGTGCCCTGGGGACACCGCTCCATGTTGTCTTCTCCTCTGTCTGGAAGGGCAGGAGTAGCCCTGTGCCATCCATTTTGGTTGGACGTAATGATCTTAAAGGTCTTTTCCAACCACAATGATTCTATGATGAAGCTTTGGGCAACCTGGTCTAGTGGAAGGTGTCCCTGCTGATGGCAGGGGGGTTGGGATTGGATGAGCTTTAAGGTCCCTCCCAACACGAACCAGTCTGGGATTCTGTGATCCTGTGATTTCATGATTCCATGATTTCACAATTCTATGATTCCATGATTCTATGATTTCTTGATTCTATGATTTCTTGATTCTATGATTCCATGATTCTATGATTTCTTGATTCTATGCTCTGTAGATCCCCAGCCCAGAGCAACCCTTGCCGAAGAACTTGCCGTGGTGGCACCCCGTGCTGCCTGGCTGTGAGGTCCCATGGGCTCTCTCTGTCCAGGTCCCTCATTGACACCCCAAAATACAGCCTCCTCCCACCCATGTCACCCGGGCACATCTCCAGCACACAGACGGAGGGACACAGCCCGCTGCCTCTGCTCCTGGGCTTTGAGGAGCACAGGACAGCATCGCTGCCACACCGCACGCAGCGTGTGTGACCTTCTCCGCGTTGTTCCCAGTACAAAGCCCGTTTTCTCCAGCTCGCTCTGCCCTGACCCCGATGTTTCAGTGTCTGTGGTTTTGATCTGCTTCAGAGCATGAACCCCTGAGGGAAGCCACCTCACCCTTGGATTTACCTACAAAGTACCAGCCATATGTACCTGTTCCGCAAACACAGCCTGAGCCGATGACTAATCCTAGTTACTTTTAATAACTATTTGGTAACTACAATGAAAGTTTCTTTGGCCAAGCACCTGCTGTTCTGAGCTGTCCCCAGCAGAAACACCATCAGGCGAAAGGTTTTAATCTGAGCAGGAAGGACAGGGACCTTTCCCCTCTCCGACTGCCAGGGTGACAGTGGAGAGGAGCTGGTGAGAGCTGGTGCTCAGCTCCTCACCTGTCCTTGCTCCTGGTTGCCTTTAGCAACCCCTGAGTGAGCCCTTTTGCCATCTCTGGGTCAAGGTGTCCCTTCTAGCACTGAATTCAGCCCCAGGTGACAAACTCTTACAAAAAGATTTCCTCCAATCCCATTTTTAATGTGTGTGGCCCAGTTTTGCAGTCACCCAACACCAGTGCCAACTTGTTTCAGCAAGAGCTTTGCAGACTCAACAGCCCTCAAAACCAGCACACCTATTTCCCTGCCCAAGGAAGGATAAAGCAAATTATCTCTGGTTCCTCAGCACACGATGCATTTCTCCCTCTGCCACCCACCACGATGCTCAAAGTGGGGCTCAGCCCATTTTGGGTCCCTTTTGCAAGGCCACCACTTCTGCAGGTGCTTTGCTGGGGAGCAGGAGACCTTGCACAGCACTCAGGTCCCAGTACCTGCCTGTGCTCGTGGAGCTGGTCACTGCTGGTGTGGAAGGACATGTGCTCCAGGTGCTATGTGCTCACCAACCCAGGCTGCCCACCTCTGGTTCTCAACCCCATGGCAGCTGGCAGCAGAGCCCATGGCTGATGATTTATTTCCAGAAGGAAGAATAAATAATAAATCATGAAGTGACAGGTGGGACTGGCACTGCCCAGCTCATTTTCTCATCCCCAGAGCTGAGAGGTTCCAGGAAGGTGCTCCAGGTATCAGGGTACATCAACAGAGGAATTGCTGCCAGTGGATGTGCTCTGGTGTCTCATTCCCACTGTCACCCTCAGCTCCAGAGTGCATCCAGCCATGCAGGATTGCAGAGCCCTCTGCCTCCCCAAGGGTCCCCAACTGTTTGAAGCCCAAGGAACTGCCTCATGCAGCGATCCCTACCCAACCCAAAAGCAGTGAGGAGGAGGAAATTTCAGGCTCTACATCCAGCTCTGAGTGCAGCTGGACACAGAGGCAGCACATCTCTGGGGCTGCCTGGAGCTCAGGGTGTTTGGGGAGATGACCTCACCCTGGTCTTGCAGGGTGAGGTCAGGTCACAAACTGGGCACGGCCGCTGCAAATCCTTCCCCCAACCCATCCTGCTCTGCTGACAAACCCAAACCGCACATTTCTACAGTACTGCAGCCTTCGGGGTCCCCCAAGGGCTGGGCAGACATGGAAGTCAGCACTGCAGTCACTCTGCACCAGAGTGAACAGGCAGCCTGGTCCTTCCCAAAGCATCGGCAGTGGCTCTATGATGGCAGCACAGGCAGCTGCCCGGGCTCTCAGCTCAGAGGTGGCAGATGCCATCCTTGCTCAAGGAGCAAATCTAGCAGCTGCCCATGGAGTGATTTGCTTCCCATTCCCTGGTTCATGGCCCTGTATGTGGCTGTGTGTCCACCTGACACGTCCGTGCAGGGGCTGGGCCAGCTGACAGCCCCCACGCCACGGAGCCTCCACTCTGGTCCATCCAGCCTGGCTGAGCCACCCGGGGCTCCACTCATGAGTGGGTGTAGGACAGGGTGGAGGGAACCTGCCAGCACCAGTGTGATCCCTGCCAGCAGAACTGGCCAAGACGTGGGCTGGGGTGTGCTTGGGCACTGCTGTGGGACAGCGTGACCCTGCTGCTGCAGACGGGCAGGAGAAGGGGCGATGAGCAACGTTGGCACAGAGGATTTTTACAAGATGCTGCCTGGTTCACCTCCTCTCTTCACGGCAGAGCCAGTGGTGGCTGCTGGAAGGGTCCAAGGTCTCCTGTCCATCCCTGAACAAGTGCAGGGGTTCATGCCAGAGCCAGTGGTGG
>NW_010300064.1:1701-1948 GCF_000700745.2 Antrostomus carolinensis | reverse complement strand
CCAAGGTCTCCTCTCCATCCCTGAACAAGTGCAGGGGTTCATGCCAGAGCCAGTGGTGGCTGCTGGAAGGGTCCAAGGTCTCCTCTCCATCCCTGAACAAGTGCAGGGGTTCATGCCAGAGCCAGTGGTGGTTGCTGGAAGGGTCCAAGGTCTCCTCTCCATCCCTCACAAGTGCAGGGGTTCATGCCAGAGCCGTGCCCGGTGGGATCCCAGTGTTCCCCATTGTTGGAGAGCTGGGGGCGGCCAC
>NW_010300064.1:0-1557 GCF_000700745.2 Antrostomus carolinensis | reverse complement strand
CCACATTTCCCTTCGCTCAACTGCAGCGTCGTGCGAAACAAGCTCCCCGCCCCCGTCTCCCTCCGCGCGCGTCCTGCCAGCCTTTATCTGAGCGTCGCATCGGATCCCTCCCGACAGCTCCAGGCTCATTTTCAAATATCATTAGAGCCGCTTTGCAGGCGATCAGGATTCCAGGCACTGCGGTGCTGTGGACAGCAAACACTCCACTTGTACCTGCTAGATGGAAACCATCCCTGGTGTCTTCTCTACCCCACACCCCTGTGGCCCCAGTGTCTGTCTTAATGCAGATAGACCAGGTTCTCCTCTCCTTAATCCATCAGCTCAAGCCATGGCCATGTCTGCTTGAGAGAGTTGGGGCTGTTCAGCCTGGAGAAGAGAAGGCTCCGGGGAGACCTTCTAGTGGCCTCCCAGTACCTGAAGGGGCTCCAGGAAGGCTGGGGAGGGACTTTGGCCAAGGGCAGGGAGTGACAGAACAAGGGGTGATGGCTTGAAACTGCAAGAGGGGAGATGGAGATGAGATGTGAGGAAGAAATTCTTTGGTGTGAGGGTGGTGAGACAGTGTCCCAGGTTGGCCAGAGAAGCTGTGGCTGCTCCTCCCTGGAAGTGTTCAAGGCCAGGTTGGATGAGGCTTTGAGCAACCTGGTCTAGTGGAAGGTGTCCCTGCTGCTGGCAGAGGTGTTGGGACTGGATGAGCTTTAAGGTCCCTTCCAACCCAAACCAGTCTGTGATGCCACGATTGACTTGGAGCTGCTGGTTCCCAGCTGGAGATGCGGCTGTTGCAGATGGGTCGCAGCGTTCTTGTCCCCAGCTGCTCTGAGCAGAACAGCACGAGTGGAGCACACATCATGGTGCATCAAAAACCCAACAACACTGGTGCCCATCTCCACTGCCGGATGGCCCTGGCCAGGTCTGGCACAGGGATGCTGCAGCTACGCAACGTCCTTGCTGAACTCAGGTGCTGGCAGCGCGGGCAGGAGGGACCTCACCACCCAGGCTGGGGACCCAGTTTAACCTTTTAATACAAAACATAAAATAATGAGCTTTTTTTTAACACAAATTACACCTTGCATTGCTGTCTGTAACATGAACGCTGAACAGAAACGTTCCAAGAACTTCTCTGGTTTCAGGTTTGTTTGTTGTTGGGTTTTTTTCCCTTCGGTTTCCCACATTTGCTCATTTACTTGGCTTTATACCACCCTTTTTGTTTTTAACTGTGGATTTATATAAACACCTCCCAGTAAATCAAGTTTCAGCTGAAATAAACTGCTGCTTGAGTCAGCAAAGATGTACTAGAAAAAGAAAACTAACATTTTGGCTATTGACTAAGGGATGTCCTCTCATGTCCTCCTCACCCATTCCTGATGGCACACTCTCAATTATGCAGCATTTCTGATCCACTGGTCATTCCACAAGACACCAACTTGTGAGAAAAGCTGCACGTTGGTGTAAATTACCCACGGACACGTCCCTGGTACTGCCAGGCTCTTCTCTTTGTTTGGAAGGAGTTAACCCTCTTCTCTCTGGTGACCAACGGCAGGAGCAGAGGAAATGGCAGGA
>NW_010300063.1:11124-16248 GCF_000700745.2 Antrostomus carolinensis | reverse complement strand
AGCAGGTGGATGCCTGAAGGATGCTGTGACCTCGTGGGAAGCCCGTGCTGCAGCAGGTTCCTGTCAGGACCTGTGAGCCCATGAAGAGAGGATCCCACGCTGTTGCAGGTTTGCTGGCAGTACTGGTGACCCCATGGGGGACCCATGCTGGAGCAGTCCCTTCCTGAAGGACTGCAGCCCATGGAAAGGACCCAGGCTGGAGCAGTTCGTGAAGAACTGTCGGTCATGGGAAGGAGTCATATTGAAGTTCATGGAGGACTGTCTCCTGTGAGAGGGACTCCACACTGGAGCAGGGGAAGAGTGTGTGGAGTCCTCTCACTGAGGAGGAAGGAACGTCAGAAACAACATGTGATGAACTGACCCCAAACCCCATTCCCTGTCCCCCTGTGCCACTGCGGGAGGAGGTGGAAAATCGGGAAAGGAATTAAGCCCGGGAAGAAGGGAGGGGTGGGGGAGGTGTTTTAAGATTTGGTTCTATTTCTCATTATCCCCTGATCTGATTGGTAATATTTTTATTTTTTTTTTCCCCCGCCCAAGTTGAGTCTGTTTTGCCCGTGCCAGTAACTGGTGAGTGATCTCCCTCTTTCCTTATCTCTGTCCACGAGCCTTTTGTTATATTTTTCTCCCCCTCTCCAGTTGAGGAGGGGGAGTGATAGCGTGGGCTTTGGTGGACATCTGGCATCCAGCCAGGGCCAACCCACCACACAGAGAAGCCATCCTCTCTTGTGCTGCTCTCAGAGGCTGGCTGGCAGAATGAGGTACAAAAAAGAGTGTGCTGTATTGGTTGTCTTTTTCTCCTCTGTCTGACACACAGCCGTCTACCTGAAGGTGTTACACATGCACTTGCAAGGATTAAATCTGAATCAAGGAAACTTCATGAACATTTAATGCATTGCTTTCTGGATGAATTATTTTTAGGTTTGGTTGGTAATCTGTTGCTGGAAATGCTTATGACTTGTCAAGAATCTGCTTCTCAAAGAAAGTATTCACTTATGTAGGAAAATAAAATACAATAAACTTAACCACCATTTTTTTTTTTTGGGTAACAAATATATTTTCAACCAGTCCTTCCATGCCATCTCATTCTCGTTTTGTTTTAAATTTATTAAACTTCAGCTGTCCATTTGCTCATGAGTGTTTGAGGGGATTTAACTGTAAGGGATGGTGGCAAATTTGTGATAGCTAGAAATGAAAACCACCAGACTAATTACTATCTAAAACATGCAATAAAAGCAGTTTTCAGTGCCTGCATGGACTATGGCCACGCTGATGGCTTATGGGTCTGAGAGACTGTCAGTCTAGTGAATACTTGACACGTACCCCATTTACTGGAAACCCTGGATGTATATGTATCAAAAACTTACAGTGCTTGCTAAATTTACCAAAACAAGAATAAAACAGTTAAACAGAAAAGAAGACAATTTTCAGACTCCTGGTTCTGGTTCCCAGTTAGAGCTAAGTCTGAGCCCAAGAGGTTTTGTATCCAGAGAAGTGTTTTCTTCCTTGTTACTCTATGCACAGCAGTAAGAACTAGTGAAACAGAGGACAGAAACACTGCAGGACTAGAAAATGCTCACCCTTTCAGTGTATTTCACAACAGACTATGACACAAAGTGGGGCAGAGAATCTTAAGTTTCCTGAGACTTATTTCTGGCACAGTGGCAGCATTTAAAAATTATGGCATAGCTAGTCACCAAGACTTGGCATATCTAGTTTGAAGTACACCACAGGACTGTGCATTCAGTTTGCTTCAGTTATTTGATGTAAAATCTTTTCAGGAAAAATGCTGAGGTCAGAAAGAACCATTTCTATAATGGGAAAAAACTACTGAAATTATGTGACTGATTTCTCCTACTGATCATATGAGCTTATAGGACAGTGTCCTACCGTTATCAATATGATGCTCACATCATTGTCCAGTCCTGTGTAAATGTAAAAGATGATGATTTTCCAGCTTTCCAAACTGTACTGTAAGTAGACATTCTATGGAATTACACCAAGCAAAATCAAACTGCCATAAAGTTCATGTGTGGCACTAATTGCAATTTAACTGCATGGTTATTACAAGAGCTTTTAATTAACCCAGTCGTCATACTGTGGCATACAAATTGTGCATAATAACAGCATGCTGAGTATAATGACAATAGGTTTGTTTGAACTGTGAAAATCAGGAGTTTTATCATTTTCTGAGTTTTATTTTTATGGCCTTAAATATTGTGCAGTATTTAAGAACATTTCACGAAAAGTAAAAATAAAACAAAACAACAGAAAACCCCCTAGTAAGTTGTTGAGGGTTGTCTCTTTTAAAATTTTATAGCAGTTTTTAATTCTTCCTGAAATTCAGTGAGATGTGTAATTCTCTCCTGAATAATATTTTGGGTGATTTTTCAGTGTCTTTTTTCTCAGAGTATTTTCAGTCCTCTTCGAGAATAATTTTATTCATTCTTTTTGAATTTTGTGTTTGAAGGCTAGAAATATGCTGTTTGTGGAAAAATTCAATGGGAATACCCTTTCAGTGAAACTGGAAGATAATAATAATACATTCTGATCAGATATTGCTGCAAAATGGTCATTTGTCAGATCATTAGTAGGGAGAGCATTCCTCTTCTCTCTGAGTTATGATTCCAGTCTGTGTCTTTCAAGACTGGCAGTAATAGCACTAAACAAATTTTTACTTGGAAGGTTAATTTTGCAGCCCAAAGACAAAAAATTATGAAACAATATAGGTGATTGATATGGTTTTCGTCCTTCAGAAAACACAGGAAATACAACCAAGTGGTGTAACACTTACAGTGTTTACTCATTCCTGGAGAGCTAAAGAATGTATTTAAAAAAGAAAAAAAAAAAGAAAAAAAGCAAAAGAAAAAAAGAAAAAAGAAAAAAAGAAAAAAAGAAAAAAGGAAAAAAGAAAAAAACCAGACATTATTATGGAAAGTGTTTTGTTTTTTGTTTTTTTTTTTACTCTCATCAGCCCTCTACTGGGGAACGAGGTACTGATATTTTGGTTTTAAATTACTTGGCTCACAGACACAGCAGACACCTGAAGGCAAGATAAGAGTATATGACCTTTTCATGCGCACAAGTTTACTGAAGAAGCCAGGTGACAATGAAGACTGGGCCAGGGAAGGAGGCAAGAGTACATTTGGCATGCATGTACAGTTAATGGTTTAAACATGGCATAAAAATGACAGCCACTAGTGAACAGTTAAAAAAAGACAGATTGGGTTCAGCTGGGTGAGTGATACAAGTGAGATGTACCAAACACAAAAAGAGCAACCAACACCACACAAAGCCAGTCAGTCAGTCAGTGGTTGCAGGGGGTTAAATATCAGAGGTCTCAGACAGGTAACAGAGATTATGGTGTTATCGAACATGCTGAAGTAGCTCATCCTGCAGGAACCATGTCTGTAGAAACAAGTGACTTTGCTAAAGGCTGGTGAAGTAACTGTCAGCTGTGAGAACTGTTTCTGTCATTGAAAGAACTGGGTTCTCAGCAGTATGATTACTCACACACTTTGTGGGAATGGCAGAGGTGTACATGGTGCTGTGCAAACACTTTCTTATTTAACTAATGCTTTTTTCATAATTTTCCAAAAATGGCTTTTGAAAAAAAAAAAATCAGTTCTTAAAAAGACATTTCTGATAATGACTGGATTTTTATGTTATTTATATATATATATAAAGTTTACTCAAGGTTAATTTTTAAGAAAGTTTTTATGTTTGAAACTGTTTATTTTTATATGTATCAGAGAATGCAAATTTCCTCATATTGCACAATGCATTTCTTGAGACATTCACTGAAAGAGAATAAACAAAGTTCATTAGACAATATTTTGCAGAAACTGTATAATACATATAAACCAAATATAATCCATATTCCAAGCCAGTATGACTGTAAAAATTATTGATTTTCTTTCTTTGTTCATATTAGTCAGAGTAAAATATAATGAGGTTTTATTGTAAATTTGAGAAATATAGATAGCTGTGGATTCTCCTGCCTTCCTAGTGGAGCTGAATGTGTGTAAAAAGGATATAAATCTACTAGAGGGTCCAGAGGAGGGTCACAAAATTGGTGAAGGGCTTAGAGGTGAAGCCATACAAGGAGAGGCTGAAGTCTCTTGGATTGTTCAGCCTGGAGAAGAGGAGACTGAGAGGAGATTTCATCATGGTCTATAACTTCCTCACAAGGGGAAAAGGAGGGCCTAGTGCTGATCACTTCTCTCTGGTGACCAACTATAGGACTGGAGGAAATAGCAGGAAGATGTACCAGGGGAGATTTAGGTTGGACATTAGGAAAAAGTTCTTCACCCAGAGGGTGGTAGAGCACTGGAACAGGCTCCCCAGGGAGGCAGTCATGGCACCAAGCTTGACAATATTCAAGAAGCATTTGGACAACACCCTCAGACACATGGTCTGAATCTTGGGATTGTCCTATGCTAGGGCAAGAGTTGGACTCGATGATCCTTGTGGGTCCCTTCCAACTCACAACATTCTATGATTCTATGATATATTGTTTTGGTTTTTTTCAGTTTACTATAACTGGAGCCAATTTATTTATTTTTTTCTTTCTTTTTTCCCTGACTCACTGAACTGATACTCTTGTACTTAGGTTCTGTATTAGCCAGTGAACCATCTCCATCATGTTTTTCCTCCCCTCACAGGCTCCCACCCTGCAATCGGTCTCTGAGAGTGCCTGGAGAGCTAAGCTCCCTCTTTTAGATATGCAAGGCACCTAAGACCTATAACAACCTACACACCTAACCTATGCCTGTCATGTGTCACAGCCTCCTTCCCAAACATCTGGATTAGACTCTTGCTGTCTGTTAAACCCTTATTTTTATTCTTGGTAAGACAAAGGGTTGTTGAAAAGTGTATGACAAGCTGGAACTGAGGCAACTGAAACTATCCATTGCTTTGCCAAAAAAGCTGATCATAAGCATCATGCTCCCTGTGCCACATGAGTGAGCGTAAGAGAATATGAGCAAAGTGAGACAAGTAAAAGAACAAAAACATTTTTTGTCTCTGGTAGATTGCATTATATTGATATAGAGTAGCTGATGGGATAGATTGCTGGAGAGGCTGGTGAAATGCAGAACTGAAGGTGTAGACTCACACAAGGATGGA
>NW_010300063.1:0-11109 GCF_000700745.2 Antrostomus carolinensis | reverse complement strand
AGAGACTTACAATCCAGTTAAGCTAATGGAAAGTGTGGGATAATGTGCTAATGGGGGAAATAGTGGGAAAAGTGTGAGGGAGATTTGAAAATTAATCTGAAGACCAGAACAAATGTAGTAAGATGCTGTCCAATGAGGTGGTACCTCTGATAAGAAATGATGAGTTGAATACTTCAAGTGATGTTTAAAGTGTATCCTATTAAATCCCTTAAAGGACATTAGCCATATGCCCAGGGACGATTGTCTTGCAGGTAAATTCATATTTGAATGGGATTCAAACTATAACTTGGGTGCTTAAATTAAGACATGTGAATTGCAGCCAAAAAGGACTGTTCACTTTCAACTTTACCCTTAGCTTCAGTTCATAAGGGGAATGCTTATTTGTATGTAGCAATACTGATGATTCTTTCTTATTTTGACTGGCCTAAGCAAGTACTTTCAGTCTTTTATTATCACCACTTACACTATGCATAACAACAAAAAACCTAATAAAAATTAGATATGTTCCTTTTATTTAAAATATTAAATACACTTCTTGAATAACACTACATCTGTTCTTAGTTGGAAAGTCGGTCCCCAAGACTTGCACTTTTTATTGTGTGTGATGGTAATTTGAAAAATTAGTTTTATTTGCTCTCTCTGTTCTTACATTTGCTGATATAAAATGCAACAGGAAATGATAATCCTAGTTGTATAACATGTGCACCCTTTCCTCTTTCTCATGGTAGCATTTTGAATATGTTTCTGCTTCAAAAATTGTATCCCTGTCTTAGCAACAGTGATCTCCTCTCTCCCTTTTTCTTTTTAAAAAATTGACTACCTACTGAAACCAAGTTTTCATAAATCACATACAATATTAGTTTTTCAGTAGTGCATGTGTGCTAGCTTACACAAAATATGTACTCTTCAGTCTGCTTAATATCTTGTCTGATGTGATCCCCAGCATGAAGTATATCTTATTTAATAAATATGTATGACCCTAATTATTTTTATTCAGTGACTAGGAAGAATAAGGAGCTATGAACATGAATTGACATCCTCTATCATACAAAATGCTCAGTATCACATTTCACAAAGGAGAAAATGGGAGTTCACATGAATTTGTACCTATTGACATCTAGATCAGAAAAACAGACATATAAAATCCCTTGATATTTTCAACATCTATGGTCCGAATCATTAAACTTACATCTTGGATCATTAAATTTACATCTTGCAAAGTTGTAATGGAAGTTTCCACCACTCTAACTGTTCACTATGTGCTCTGGGTAGCTGTGCTGAACATGCCATAATAATTCATCAACCCTGAAAGATATCACAAAGTTCAATGCATATTAAAAATATGATGGGAGTATAATACAGCAAAAATGGAAATACGCCACAGTTCACAATACATCATGTTCTCTGAGGTTACTGTTACTGTCTGTGTAACAATACACTTTCCTTACAGGAAGAAAAAAGGTCACAATCAATAAAATACATGAGGTGACTTACTTATACACCTGGTATTACTTCAAAAGGAGTGATTTTGTTTGGGTTTTTTCTGCTATAAAATGACTTATTTATGTGTTTACTGCATTCATAATGGATATAGTGTTGAGAGGTATGGTAATTAATGATACTTAATGTCCACAGAGCTTTATTTCTTATTAAAATTGACTTAAACTCAATTGAGAGATCCATAATAATTTTTGCTTACATATGTTCTTTCCTTCTTCTTGTGGCTCTTTTCCCTTTTAGGTGAACAAGGTATGTGGTCCTCCTGTAAGGAAGCCTACACAGTCTCCAGGTTGTTTCTTTGATCAGAACAAAGATAATCAAGGGTTCAAGATGTTCTCAAGAGACAGTGAAGAAACCCTTGCCAACAGAAGAAAGTAAGACATTAGTTTTACAGCCAGAAAAAAAGAATAAAGTAAGCCATTAATTCTACAACAGAATAGATTATTTTTGATGCAATAGCATGCATTGCTAGAGAATAAAGCCTACAAAGAATGATGCATTTCAGCAACACAATCTGCTCTGTTACATTTTGGAAACAGTACTTTCATGATGTCGTGTTTTATACCCAGCCAGCAACTATGCACCACATAGTCACTCATTCACTCCCCCTTGGTGGGATGGGGGAGAGAATCGGAAAGGTAAAAGTGAGAAAATTCATGGGTTGAGATAAAGACAGTTTAATAGGTAAAGCAAAAGCTGCACACACAAGCAAAACAAACCAATTCATTCACTACTTCCCATCAACAGGCAGGTGTTCAGCCATTTCCAGGACTGCAGGGCTCCATCACATGTAACAGTTACTTGGGAATACAAACACCATCCCCCCTTCCTTCTTCTTCCCCCAGCTTTATATGCTGAGCATTATGTCATATGGTATGGGATATGACTTTGGTCAGTTGGGGTCAGCTGTTCCAGCTGTGTCCCCTCCCAGCTTCTTATGCACCCCCATCCTCCTTGCTGGTGGGGTGGTGTGAGAGGCAGAAAGGGCTTTTATGCTGTGCAAGCACTGCTCAGCAATAACTAAATATCCCTGTGTTATCAACACTGTTTTCAGCACGTATCCAAAACACAGCACCATGCCAGCTGCTATGAAGAAAATTAACTCCATCCCAGACAAAATCAGCACATGTGACTAGATTTGTTTTCTAAAATAATGGACATAATACCAGAGTAATTTGTTGTGGTTTAAAGTATTTAAAAGAGTGGATAACATTGGTAAAATATTAACATTATCTCTATCTTTATGTGCGAATTTTCAAATTACATTTAACTTACACCTAAATAGACATTATTTAATCTGTCAAGAAGTGATTGTGTCTTTTACCAGGAGACTATTTGTACAAATTGATCAGACAGAAAAAAATGACTGTTCTACTGTGAAAAGTGAGATAACTAAGCATTTAGGGCTAAATCTTGAAATCCTCTTTCAAGCAAATCCAGACCATTTTTTTCCTCTGGCTCTTTTGCCAGTATATAGTGAGTTGAGGTAACTGCAAAGACTTGGAGATTTGATTTATATATCTGGCTCAGCATTACCGGGTAAAATTTGCATAACTGCCTATGAGCTAGGTGTTCAAGCTGCCATTATAGTCTATGGAGAGAAGGACTCAGTTCAGCTGCCCACACAACTACAAGCATCCCGCACTGCTTGAGGATACCCTTGAATATCCCAAGTGACCTCCTGATGCCAAGAAGAATGCAGATGTCCTGTAAGTTGTATCATGTATTCCAGCCTTCTGCAGATATCCTGAACGTTTGAGGACATATCAAAGGCCAATCTATCTTTAGACAAATTAATCAAGTCTTTAATGACTGTAAGGAGTAATAGCAGTGTAAGGAGTAAGGAGTAAGAATAGTATTATGGTTGAGACTAAACTCCCAATTATGCAAACAAAGTTAAAATCAGATATTTCATTTCTATCACAGTGTTTGGTAAAATACAGAGAGGATTTTCTTTGTCCTCTTTTTCCTTTCATTTCACTTTGCAGTGCAAAAGAAAACTGAAGTGAGAGAATTGCAGAGAATAATTGCTCACTCCTGATGTCTGGAGAGGAAAAAGTGCATCTGAGCTTTAAAGGCAGACCACTGTTGTTAGTGCAAGATCCTTCATGTTCCAAATAGTGGAGAAAAACAAAAAACAAACACAGGATTTAGAGAACATTTGGGAATGGAAAGAAAAGCAAAATAGAAGTTTGCTTTAACCAACACAGAAGTTCATCAGACAATACCCATTATACAGACACATTTTCTCTGTGTTGTATCATTAAGCAAGTTCTTGATGTTTTCTGATTGCTAGTACTGTGCAAACATGAAACCATGTTCTAAAATCTCACTTAATCCCGGACTGTTCCATGTTTCATAATAAGCGATATCTGGATTGACCTGAGGGAGATTGCCCAGAAAACCTTTAAAGGGTGTCAGAGGCAGTGGGCAGGACAAAACAATGTTGTTTTCCCGTTACTTCCCCCTGCCTCAAATGCTGGAAGCACTTTATGGCATGCAACAAGGCACTACATCAAAAAGGGGGAGAGGGAGAAGACTTGAGGTCCACTGACACAGATATCAGTTTTAACAACTTCATAGTTGATATCATCTTCATTTGCTGGCTCCTGGATCGCCTCCTTCCTCATTAGTCATAATCGCTTTGTATTTCACTTTATATTCCCATGGCAACTGTAACAATTCCTCACATGGAAGAGCAACTTCAGCGAATGCTTGCAGCCTGCTTTTAAGGAAGTGCTGTTCGCTGAGTCTAACTCCACTTCATTTACCACCCATGTACTTCTGGCAGCAGGTTGTTCTCAGCAACTTTCACAAATTTTGTCAGAAAAGAGTAGGCTTCTCCCAAACTGTGTAGACTTGATCAATGGCAGTTATCTTAGGGAAAACAAATGAACAAAAATACTCCATTAAATGTGTGACTCCTAACAGTGCCCTAATTTAATAATATTTTTTCAAATGCATCTCCAGATGAAGTGCATTTCAAAGTGCATGTTGGACTACCTCTGCTTGAACTTTTCCTATATTATTTTTACCATCAGACCTAAGTTGGTATTTTCTAGTACTATGTGGAACAAGAAGAAAAGGAAATTTTTCTGTTCTTTTGGCACCAAAAGTTGTCAGATGAATTTAAATATTTTGAAGCAGAACCTTTCATAGTAACACACAAACCTGAAAGTATATAATGCTTTTTCCTCCAGAACTTAACATTGCAGGCAGCTTATAGCAAGGAAAATAAAATTGTGAAAAAGATGAACATTTCCAAATAAATTATAAGAAGTATCTGCAGCTTCCATTGGCTGTAATTGTACATTTGTGCTCAGCTGCCTATAATAACATCCTGTCTGGTCTAGAAGAAGATGATGTGAAAATTGACAGTCATACCATCTGTCCTTCTAACTACTTTGGTCAGGCATCAACAGGGTCTGAAATCAGTTATTACTTCTGTATTAACTTTAGCTTTGCCTCAGGATGTATTTACTAATAAAATGGATATTTGACCTTTCTGTTAGACTGCAGTTTGTCACAAGATATTATGGTAGCTATATTTATCTCAATTTCTATATTATACACGGATTGATTGTGCAGAAGAAATTCCGACTATTTACTATGAGAGGACTCTAAACACTGGTTTTCATCCAGAATGTAAACCCAAAGCATAGACAAAATCAAAATCAATCCCACTCAATGGGAAATGGAGGAAAATTACAAACATACTGTGCACACTGGATGCAGTTTTGAGGATGGAAAAATACAAGATATGACTATTCATGACTGGGAGAGTATGGATGAATCATATTCATATATTTAAAATATATTGTGCATAAGCGATTACATGATGTATAGTTAAAATTGACCCTTCCTGAGATTTTCAGAACTGCAGTTTTAGATTTAGTAGGGCACTCATATCACATTTAATAGGCATAGTAAATCTAAATCACTGTGATTTGTGTAAAATACTTGCCCTACAATTAAAAAAAAGAACATGTGCTACTTAAATGATGGTCTGTATATAATAACTCTTGTTTTATCTGTTTTAATTTGTAGTGAAAAATATTAAACAATTTAATACCTTATGACATATTAGACCTATGTTGAGTAAATATAGGGAAATGTATAGAATATTTCTGGCATTTTTTCACAACTCCAGATACCATACAATAAGTTAACATAAAGTGAAGCTTGCTGGCTTACAGAGAAATGAGTACAGCATTTTACTGATACCTTTCTTTGTGTCTGTGGGTCATAGATAACTCAGTATAGTGTGATGTGCTAAACCAGAATGAATAAATATTTTAATCAGGAATGAGTCTCCCAGAAAGAGATTTTCAATACATCAGGAAACAATTTATAAACATAAATATAACCATCCAGTTAAAAACATGCTAACTAAAAAGTCTTTTTTTTTTTTTTTTTTTTTTTTAAATTAAAGTAAAAAACCTTATCATTAACTCTAGGCATCTTGACAGCTATTTAAAATAGCATAACACAATTTATAACCTACCAGCACAGCACATGATAAAACTGATGTAATTTTTCAGACAGTAACTTAAATATCCACTAACCATTTAACAACTACATCTTAAACCCATCTTACCTAAATCTTGACTTGCTCCCTAACTCTAACAAATACTCTTTGTCTTATTTGTAACACTGTGTAGGGGGCTAGCTAAAAGCACTTTTGAAAAACAGATTACTTATTCCTATACACCTGCTTTTTTTATTTGCTATCTTTTTTTGGGGGGGGAACATTTTTTGTTATGTTTATACAAGTGTAACATTGCAAACTGTATCACGACTATGCAAGAAAATTTGAGGTTGGAGGAAAATAATTCCTCTTCCATAGCATGAATAAAGTTGGGGTTTATTTTTTTATTATTTTTTTTTACTCTTGACCAATGAGAATATCAGCTTTGTAAACTACTGAAGTGTATCTGAGAGAATCAAACTTATCTAATAGGAAATTGACAAACTGATTTTAAAAATCATTTGAACCAGTGGAGAGTAATAGAATAAGCATATTCTTTATCTTCTTGTAGGAACACATAACAGCAGTGCTGCTTAATGTTATTGATTGACACTGTCAATTATTTCCCATGTTCCCCTGTGCAGAGAATTTATCAGCCACCTCCGGCTCTACAGAGCGTTTTATGGCGGCCTGGCTGATCAGCTGTGTGGTAATGAGTTGGCAGCTGCCGATGGACTCCCGTGTTGGAATGGAGAAGATGTTGTAAGAAGGTACCTTTCTGACTAACTTTTGTCTTTTTTTGTAATTCATGTTTCTCTAAAGTAGCTTCCAACTCAAGTACATTGTTTCCCTAGGTATGTGTGAAGGTTAGTTCGAAAAACAAATCAGTGTCAGTTTTCTTCTCTCAGGCTTCACCTGTAAACAGTACAAAATAATCTCCCTGTATCTCTATTTTGAGGAAAAAGAGAATTCTACTGTTCTTCAGACATTACTCCTTCAAAATTATGACACCTAAACGTATACTGCAAAAGAAGATGGATTGGCATTTGCAAAATACAGTTGGAGAAAGAGAATACGGATTTTTGTTTGAACTTGATCTGTATAAAATGCCCCTTTTAATACAGAGTGTGTGATAACAGACTCAAGCTGTTTGCTTAAAATTTCCTCTGGCTTTGAAGAATGAAGTAATAACTCTTCATATAACTAGTTTCTCAGGAGAGAGCTAAAAGTTAAGACACAAAGATAAAACATTTTAAAGGTGAAAGACATGTATAGTTTTATGTATGCAGTGGCTTAGGAGACATCATTCACCAACAATGGCAAAGAAGAGCTAATAATAAACTGCTATGCTTGTGGATATGTATCTCTGGAATCAATATATTTCACAGCTTATAAAACACTAGCATTTGTGGATGGCAGAAGGATTTTCAGAGAGCTGATCTCTGTGGTTTTGCTTTATTTGCTCATCACCAAAGCAAGTATTTCTCTGAGCAGGAAGTCCTTGTGATGACAGAGACCAAAATATTAAAAGGCTCATTGCAATTATTTTTTGTAAAGAACATGCTGTTAATACACCATGTATTGGTAGGCAGTATCAAAGGTCATATCAAGGAAGGTGGCTAAAGGGTGTGAGGCGAGTTAGTAAAGTGGGTGATAGCTGGTGCCAAGTAGAAGTAACAGGGACAGACTGCACCTTCAAGTATCTCTAAAAAGATTAGGCAGGAGCTGTAATTTATTGATTAATAATACCTGAGGAAACTTAATGGATACTCTTTCAGCAACAGCTACAAGCTTACTTTTTCTTTATCGTACTGGGTAGTCCAGTGCTTTGGCAGCACCAAGGCCCAGTGAGCGGTTGACTGTCTTGATAGTCTCATTGAGAATCTTTGTCATAAGATGACATGTCCTTTCTTTAGATATCTATATCTGAGATTGAATCTCGACTTTACCTCTTGGCTTTTGTTTTTCTGCCCATCCTCAAGTGAGTTCTACTACTCCTACCAAATGTTTCAGTGACAAACTGAAGTTAGCATGTTGTAATTACAGATTTCCTAAGAAGGAGGTTCTTGCATCATTACTTTTGTCTGCTTATAGTCTTACTATTAATATATCTTTCAAACATATTATTATATGATGCTATCATGTTTTAGTTATTATTATACTATTACTCTGTTTATATTAGAAGAATGGAATAGAATAGAATAGAATAGAATAGAATAGAATAGAATAATTTCAGTTGAAAGGGATCTGCAACAATCATCTAGTCCAACTGCCCGACAAATTCAGGGCTGAACAAGTTAAAGCATGTTATTAAGGTCATTGTCCAAATACCCCTTAAAACACTGACAGGCTTGGGGCATTGGCCACCTTTCTAGAAAGCTTGTTTCAGTGTTTGACCACCCTCTTGGTAAAGAAATACTTCCTAATGTCCAATCTAAATGCCCCCTGATGCAGCTTTGAACCATTCCCCTGTGTCTTGTCACTGGACACCAGGGAGAAGAGATCAGCTCCTCCCTCTCCTCTTCCCCTCCTCAGGAAGCTGTAGAGAGCAATGAAGTCGCCCCTCAGCCTTCTTTTCTCCAGGCTAGAAAAGCCCAAAGTCCTTAGCTGCTTCTCATAGTACATTCCCTCTAGCCCCTTCACCAGCTTGTTGTCATTCTCTGGAGGCATTAAGGGACCTTCACTTCCTTCTTAAATTGTGGGACCCAGAACTGCACACAGTACTCCAGGTGAGGCCACACCAACACTAAATACAGTGGGATAATCACCTGTTTTGACCAGCTGGTTATGCTGTGTTTGATGCACCCCACACTGCTGACCTACTGCCTACCAGCACTCCCACATCCTTTTCTCCAGGGAATGAGACACTCCAAGGTCTATCAATATTGTTAAAGACTTAGGCAAAAAATGCACTGAATGCCTCTGCTTTTTCTTGATCCCTATTAGTCAGATGACCATCTTCAACAAGTATCAATCCAATGTTTTCTTTAGACCTCCTCTTGCTATTAACATATTTTAAAAAGTCTTTCTGGTTATCTGAAACAACATTGGCCAGTTTCAACTCTAATTTAACATTGGCCTTTCATGTCTTCTTCCTGCACAATATGAACCACAGCTCTGTACTCTTCCTGCAAAGCCTGACCTTGCTTCATAAAATTTCTTTTTCCTCTTGAACTCCACGAGTTACCTGTTCAGCCAAGCTAGTCTTCTGTCCCGCTTGCTTGACTTATGACACAGTGGAATTGCCTGCTCCTGTGCTTCTAAAAGGTGGTTCAGCACTGACCAGCACTTGTGGACTCTCAAGCCCTCAAAAGCAGATTACCAGGACACTCTGCTAAGTAGTTCCCTGAATAGCTTAAAATTTTCTCTCCTGAAGCCCAGGGTAGCAACACTGCTGTCCTTTTTTCTCATGACACTGAAAATTTTAAACTCAATAATTTCATGATCACTGTGGTCAAGAGAGCCATGTACCATTACATCCTTCATGTGTCCTTCTCTATTCACAAATAACAAGTCCAGGAGGGCGTCTTTCCCTGTTGTCTCACTAAGTACTTATGACAGGAAGTTATCTCCTACAAACTTCAAGAATTTCCAAGACCTGCTTGTCTCAGCAGTATGATATTCCCAGATGAAATCTCCCATAAGGCCAAGGGATATTGGTCCAGAAATTTCTCCTAATTGCCTTTAGAATAACTCATCAGTGCTTACATCCTGGCTGGATGGTTGGTAGTAGACACCCACTACATCACCTCCTTTGTTTTCCATCCCCCTAATCCTCATCTAGAGGATCTCAGCCACATCATAACTAACTGTAATGATACAGTTTGATATATGTACTATACGGTTCAATTTTGATTGATTAGACACTTCATTCCTTATACAGAAATGAAACACTCTACCTAATTCTAGACCATAGTGTCATTTAAAAGTAATTTGACTAAAAATATTTAATTAATAAAATTTATTTATTTGTGGATCAACCTAAAGATATAACTGGTGACAAAAGCGCTATATCTTGAAAGTAAGACCACTTTGATATTAGTTTAACTTTCCTTATTTTGTTTTCATATTTTTATTTTTATATATATTTTATATATTCTTACTCTGTAAATTTTAATGTTAACTTCCTGAAAGAGCTGACATATAATAATATTTAGAAGTACAGAGTGATGATTAAAACCAGAAGAGCAGGATACTCTAGGTTGCTCTAGGTTATCAACTGGACCTGAGAGCTGCAGATTATTTCCTACATCTCAATACCTCTACTTGTACACTAAATATATTGTGGTGCATATTCTCCTGCTTCAGTAGCTGTGTGAAGGTGCTCACATCTGTCCTCTTCTTCCCCTTCATTTTGCCTTGTTATTCAGTCAAAATGTCCTCTGTTCAATTTTATTTGTTTATATTTGGTGTTATTTTTGTAACTGAAGGGGAAAAAAAATCTTTCCTGTGCTTTGACTGAGATCAGAGGTATTTTACTATTACTATTACTGTTACTACTACTACTACTACTACTACTATCACTATTACTCTATTATTAAACTGTTAATTTAGGGGAAAAAGGGCACTCTCTTCTTTTTGTGCTTAGGCACGTCTGTGTGACACAAGTGCACAAGAGAGGAGCAGACACCTTGGGCTTGCAATGCCTGGAGATTTCTCTTGGCTATGGAAAGTCAAACAGCCTCAGAAACACATTCAACCAACCAAATTCTGCAAATTCAGAAACAAGGGGTTTGTGTTTGAATAAGAAGGGCTCCTGATCTACCCCATAGATTGTGCTAGGAAATTTCATTTGAAATGGATCAATGAATATATCAACTAGTCAAGATATCTAAAGGGAAATGAGCAGCATCAGAAGTGATTGTGTTTGGGGATATCATGAAGGGAAATGAAGATGTAGGGCTTTGGGAATGTGGACTGGAAGCAGTGAGCCTAACCACTGTGCAGGTAAACCAGACTAGAAAGGACTAGTAACATGCAAAAACCAGGTTAAGCAATTCAAAATGATCTAGATGAAACTCAGCCTGGGCCCAAATTTAGCATTTTCAAGAAAACTGTGGCTTACTCGAAGAGTATTCCTAGAAGCATTATGAGATCAATTGAGAATTTAAGTGACTCACCTTACAAAAAAAAAAAAAAAA
>NW_010300062.1:9477-10256 GCF_000700745.2 Antrostomus carolinensis | reverse complement strand
GCTGAGCCTTTCCTTGGGGGTGGGCACTCTCCTCTCAGAGTCCTTTTCTTCTCTTCAGCAGGGTCTTCTGCTGTCTTCATCACAACTGTACCTCTGGGCTGGGACAGAAAAGAGTTTGCAGCTCTGCCCTTTGAGACAGTGCTCCCCCATATGAGGCCAGTTGATTTTGTTTAAAGAGTAATTTGTTTGTGAAGTCACCTTCTAGGCAAAGTGCAGGGCAGTTGGGTAACAGACTGATGGACACTGCAGCTCTCCTGGCTCTGCACTAAGCCACAGGGTGCTGAGCACTGTTGCATGTCCTGTCTCAAGACTTAACATTTCATTCATAAAAATGAAGATTTTTACTCCTACAAAGAACACTCACTAGATGTGATGTTGAAAAATAAAAAGCACAAACAAAATTTTTATAAGGACATGCTAAGCCTCTCTTCTCCAGCCCACACTCTTCCGTCTCACAAGTGCAGATACTGATCTTTTCCATTACTGGTGGGTTCCATCTGACATCCCTTATGAACGGTGGAGCTGTCACAAACCAGCTCCAGGTACCCACTGCAGCAGAGCAAAGCTGACTCCTCAGCTCCTCACAGCACACTCAGCCAGCACAAACCACAGACAATAAATGCATTTCATCTGGGGGGATCTCTGTGAACAAGGGAGTGGCTTTGCTCACAGGAGTCTGTCCTGATTTTTCTCTCTCCTTTCCGTTTTTGAGCAATGTCCTTATGCCACGAAACAGGAAATGACCAACAGCAGCTCCATCACCCAGTTCCTCCTCATGG
>NW_010300062.1:0-9238 GCF_000700745.2 Antrostomus carolinensis | reverse complement strand
GGGCAGCAGAGCTTGTGTCCACATGGCAGCAGCTGCCTGGAGCTCTGGGTTTCTCAATGCTCTGCTGCACACGGCCAATACATTGTCACTACCTCTCTGCAAGGACAATGCTGTGGACCAGTTTTTCTGTGAAGTCCCCCAGATCCTCAAGCTGTCGTGCTCAGATGCCTACCTCAGGGAAGTTGGGCTTCTTGGTTTTACCCTTAGTTTAATATTTGGGTGTTTTATTTTCATTGTGCTGTCCTATGTGCAGATCTTCAGGGCTGTGCTGAGGATCCCCTCTGAGCAGGGACGGCACAAAGCCTTTTCCACATGCCTCCCTCACCTGGCTGTGGTCTCCCTGTATCTCAGCACTGGCATGTTTGCCTACCTGAAGCCTTTTTCTATCTCATCCCCATCTCTGGATTTGTTGATGGCAGTTCTGTACTCAGTGTTGCCGCCAGCAGTGAACCCCCTCGTCTACAGCATGAGGAACCAGGACCTTAAGGATTGCCTAAGGATAAAGTGTAAAGAAGTGCTACTTCCAGTGTATAACACGGGTCCTCAAACTACGGCCCACAGGCCGGCTAAGGCCCCCCCAGGGGCGGATAAGGCCCCCCCAGGGTCCTCAATCCGTCCTGCCGGTATTTACAGAACTCGCCGCCCCCCCCAGCCACAGATGACTTCCTGCCACTTAATCCAGCACCTGCTGGGACTGGGCTGGAACCAACAGCTCGTCCTCGACATGCCCCCCTGCGACAGGCGAGAGGCCAAATGAAACATCTGAAATCTCCAGTCAGATCCAGACTAACTGATGAACACTGGCATCACTTGCTATGACTAGCAGTGACAAACATGGAACCTAACATTGACCATCTCATTAGCCAAAAGCAGGCCCATAGTTCACATTGAAATATTATTTGTTTTTGTTGATTACAATTGTTCTTCATTTTAAATATTGCATTCTTTTTCCTGTTTTTTGTGCACTACTACAAATAAAATATGTTCAGTGTGCAGAGGAATTCGTTCTTTTTTTCCAAACTATAGTCCGGCCCCTGACAGTATCTGAGGGACAGTGAACCGGCCCCCTGTTTAAAAAGTTTGAGGACCCCTGGTGTATAAGGTGCCCATTGTCCCATTTGGGCTCTCACTGTATCTCAGGAAATGCTGGGACTAAGTTCTCTTGATGTGTCTTTATTTTTCCTTAGTGACTGTGAGGTTTTTTTGCATTTTGTTTTTTGTTTGCACCCTTTAATATTACTATTCTTTGACTTCTATCTGTTTTCTTCTTAAACAATAAATTTCATGTACATATGGATCCAGGGTCCCTGTTTAGACAAAATCGATAAAGAAACCAGCTGAATGTTATTTATCTCAGCTGCCATCTCTTCACATCTCCTCTGGAGCTGGGGGAGCAGCCCCAGCAGGCAGGATGGGTTCAGGAGGCAAATGCCCAGTTGCCATGAAGGCCTGTGGAAGTATGATGTAGTCAGAGGCACACACACCTCCATGTTTCACCTCTCTGAATTTCCTCCACAACTGTTGAAGTGCCTAAAAGTGCCTTGAGCAATCTCATCTAGGCAACACTGCCTGGAGCAGGAGAGTTGGGCAAGATGACTGTGGGGGGTTAAACTTGACTGGTCATCGGGTGCCCACCAATCCCCTGTCTCACTCCCCCTCCTCAGCAGGACAAGGGAGAAAAAACTCCTGGGTCAAGATAAAGGCAGCCTTGATGCGGTGTGAGCACTGCTCAGTAACAGCCAAACCATTGGTGTGTGATCAACATGGTTTCAGGCAGGATTGTGAAGCACAGCAGTATCTGGGCTGCTGTGGGGAAAGTGAACTCCATCCCAGCCAGAGCCGGGACAACAGTGCTCAGGGGTCTCTTCCCACCTGCATTACTCTCGGATTCAATTGATCTTTCCCTGGGAGAGCTCTCTGAATACAAAACAGACAGAGGAAGAAGAAAAAAGGGAGAGGCAGAAGCAGAGTTATAAAATGCAGCAGGATAAATCCAGTATTCCTCTGAGGAACTTTTCTCCACTCAAACTGCTGGTAGGAAATCTCTCAGATAAATTTAATGAAACAAGCTTACATTTATCTGCTCAGGTTCTGGGCCCCAAGGAGGGTGATGGTTGGGTATGGTATCATGTGGTCAATAGTTTCTCAGGAACTCTTAATCAGGTAGGGAGCCAATGGCTGTGAAGGGGGCTGTGAGGTCACTTCTTTCTGAAATAGCTGACAGGTCAGCCCTTGACTCATGACCAGAACATGTGCTTTAAAGCTCAGCTCACATCTGCCAGCATCTCTGACAGGTCAGCAGAAGGCACCTGACTGGCACATTGACCATGAGATCCTCTCTGCCCGAGCAAGCAGGCTCACTCCTGGAAGGTGACTTGGAATTTGTTTGTCATATCTCTTCTGCCTGAGCCCATCATGGGACAGCAGCAGCCACAGAGCTTGTGTCTCTCTGAGAAGCTGAAATGCTATCAGCCTTGGGAGATCATGATGAGATTACTTCTATCTGGTCAGGTGGAAGGCCACAAAGAAGGCTGACGGGTTGGGATACCTGCTTGAAGAGCCATTTCCCAGATGCTGGAGCTTTCCTTGGAGGTAGTAAACAGCATGAGAGAAACTCTGCCACACAGTGCAGCTTGGAAGGTGGAAAGTGGACATGAAGAGGAAGAAATGTCACTCCAAGGGTAGTGCTGTGGTACAACAAGCCATCCAGAAGGAGTCTGAGATCAGCCCATGTCTTTTTGTTTCAAGGAAGAGAGTGTGAGGGTGTACATGTAGAATTCTCTGATTTATGTTGATCCCAGGTCTCTCCTAACTAGACGTGGACAGGCAGGAAAAGCTGTCCCTTGAGGTCTGACACAGTGTAGACACCCTTACTCCTCACTTCCCCAGTCTCATCATGTCTCTTATCAGCCACCTGGGACTTGCATCACTTTTCCTTACATCAGCTCCTTTGTACCAACTCCCACCTGCTTTCCTTTGAGAATTGGCTGCACAAAGACAAAGAGGGAATTTTCTTTTTTAACAAACAAAATAAACCGGATCAGATTCACCGTTAAAATAAAACACACTCCTCAACTCTATGCCAATTAGAAGCGGCCACCAATGAAGGTCACATTCCACAGGGCATAACCATGCAAGAGATGTTTCAGACTGACAGGAAATTCTAAAAGAAACACAATTAAAGATATAGCTAAAAGCGTAATTAAACTGACCATTGAGAGATAAGGAAGCTTTAAATCCCTGAATCTCAAAGCAGCAACTGGATTGTTGAGATGTGTCTGAGTGATAAAAGAGTAAGGGGAATGGAAGTCTCGAGAGCAATTGCAAGGGCTTCTGTGCAGGCAGGCTGCTGGAAAGGTGACTTCAGACACTGTCAGTTTAGTTAGGACAGGTGGAAATAGGTGACAGGTGAGGGAGATTAAATGCACAGCCTAATGGAGAGAGCACTGACATTGCAAAGACAGTGGAAGGGCAATATTCTCTTCTTGCTACTAGTGCACCTTCTGAAAACTCATTTTGATCTCATGGGAAAACACTGACATTTGATTAAAAGCATTCAGTTCTTTCAACTGATGAGGTTGTGTCCATAGGTGCAAAAATTCCTCGGGTTTTCAGGCAGTGCACCTTTTGTGTCAGGTTTTTGCCTATTTTTGGTTCATTCTTTGTGTTGTTTAAAGGGTGGGCTGAAATTGGTTTCACCAGACGTAAGGGGTTCCAGTACTCAGTGCTGTGTTGTCTTTTGTAATGTTCTCTGCATTTTACATTGTTTTTACTTTGTTATCTTGTGTTGCTCTCTATTTTGTTTCATAATGGAAACATAGCCTTACACAAAAGGGGGATGGTTTTAGAAAAAATCTCCTCTGGGATGTATATTGAAATACTGGGGAAAGATCGGGGGAGATCCACTTACTCAGAAACAGCTCATAGAGTACTGTAATCATTGGTGGCTGATGTACACTTTGGATAAGCAGGGAAAACGCCCAAAGAATGTAACTATAAAGTATAAAACTATTTTACAGTTAAGGTTGTTCTGTAGGAAGGAAGAAAAATGGGATAAGATACCACATGTTGATTTATTTTCTGTGAAATAATTACAGTAGTTGAAAGGACTGCGTATTGATTAGTAAGGATACTAATGTTCTGAGTATGGAAATGAAAACTGGGAACAAGACAGAGAAAGAATTTCTGGTAATAAAGGATGAAATAGGCAAGTGAAAAACAGGAGGGATGAAGGTCAGGAGGAAAAAGAAGCAAAAGCTTTTAGGAATGAAAGTTATAGTCTGGTTGTGGGACAGGCTAGACGAGGAGAAGCTGTATTCCAAGCCCCTCTGAGGCAGGCAGTAGGACCAGAGGGAGAGCTGGTGTGAGTAACAGTGCCTTTATCTGTACCTGGTTTAAAGGCATGGAAAGAAATGACTGGAACATACAGGGAAAATTCTCGTGAATCAACACAGACTTTGGAAATCAAAGGCTAATTTTATGTGGGGTGAAAAATGTAATCACTAAGTTATCCAAGAAAAGGATTAAAAACCTGCATTTGATGAGTGGTGACGTGAAACTGCTTGTAAATATTCTGACTTAGATCCAGTCAGAGAGGGAGACGCTCTGTCACTGGTAAATACATTTATTGGGCAATGAAATCTGGATATTAAAAGGAAGTTACAAAAATTGGAAGAAAGATGGACAACTGGAAAAGGGAATGTCCTCAAAATAAAAGATACAGTGTCCTAGAAAAACTGCATCCAGAGGGAAGGAGAACTCTAGATTTACAGAGTTACTTACTCTGGGACAGGAATCAGCTTGACAGGGACTGGGGGCACACTCGGAAGTATCCCCAGTAGAGCTCCTGGTCACCTTAAAGTTGGGGAATGAGAAAGTAGGTACAAGGGTGGCATGCTCTGTTTTGAATACTTGTAAGGATAAGTTTAGTGGTCAGAGTTTAACAGCTGTTGGTGCCACAGGGGAAAGGGAAACTAGGCCTTTCTTTTGTCTAGTAAAGTGTGGATTTGGACTCATGTGTTTTTACACAAATTTTTGAATATACCAGATTTCCCTATTCCCCTACTGGGAGGAGATCTATTGAGTAAATTAGAAGCCAAAATTAACTTTTAAGGATGGAGACAGAGAGTGCTAGTACCTGAATCAAGGGCCATAGAGGTGAAAATTTTTATGTTACAAGACATCCTGAAAAGGAATGAGGTTTCCCAAGACATAGAGGACACTGTCATACCTTTGGTTTGGGCCAGTGAGGCACCAGGTTGGTCTAAAGCAGCAGAACTTGTGCAGGTAACGCTCAAAGAAAGAACAATTCTGGTAAGGCAAAAACATTACCCCGTGAAACTAGAAGCAAGAAAAGGATTAGAGAAAATAATTGGAAATTTTACACAATATGGATTATTAGTAGAATGTGAATCCCAGTACAATAATCTAAACCCAGGGGGTTGGAACTAGATGATCTTTAAGGTCCCTTCCAACCCAAACCATTCTATGATTCTAATACTCCAATCGTACCTGTAAAGAAACCAGGAACTGGAGAGAACAGGTTGGTATAGGATTTCAGGGCTGTAAATTCAATAGTGCAAGACATGCACCCAGTGGTGGCCAATCTGTACACTTTGCTAAGAGCTTTAAGAGAAAAGCACAAATGGTTTACAGTATTAGATCTTAAGGATGCCTTCTTTTGCATACCTCTAGAGAAAAATAGTCAGGCATTATTTGCCTTTGAGTGGGAAAATCCTACGACAGGATGGAAGATACAGCTCACATGGACACCGTTGCTGCAAGGGTTCAAAAATAGCCCAACTATATTTGGAAATCAATTAGCCAAAGAGTTAGAAATTTGGAGAAAAAGTAAGCCTGCAAGACTGATACTACAATATGTGGATGCAGCAGAAACGTGACTATTAGTCTATTGTACTTTTTGGGCCAAGGAGGCTATCGGGTGTCGCAAAGGAAGGTCCAAATTGGAAAATAAATGGTAACTTATTTGGGTTTTGAGATCTTACAGGAATGTTGCAGATTGGGAACTGAACGGAAGGAGGCAATCTGCGAGACGCCAGAACCCAGCAATGCCAGAGAACTGAGAGCTTTCCTTAGAATGGCTGGTTGGTGTCAACTGTGGATTCCCAACTGTGGACTTATGCAAAGACCTCTCTATGACACCTTGACTCCAGTGGACCCTTCAATGTCCAACAGCCTTTCAAAACATCAAGAAGGTATTAATGTCAGCCCCGGCACTGGGCCTGCCAGACCTATGAAAACCATTTGAACTATTTGCGCACGAAAGACAGCATCTGACACTGGGGGTGCTGACCCAAAGACGGGAAATGGAAAACACCTGTGGGATGTGAGTAAAGAATGACCAGGATGCCTACGAGCTGTGGCCACAACAGTTCTCTTGATACAAGAGGCCCGAAAACTCACAATGGGACAACAAATGACTGTTTATATCAGTATTGGAGCAAAAGGGGGGACATTGGCTATCCCCTAGCAGTATGCTCAAGTACCAGGTTGTTGTCCTGAAACAGGACAATGTGAGATGTAAGACAACCACTGCGATAAACCCTGCTGTTTTCCTCGTGTCCAAAACTGAGGACCGGGAATCCTTAGAGCCTGACCGTTTGCAAACCATAGAACAGGTGTATGGCAGTCGCACAGATCTCAAGGATGAACCACTCACTGACTTAGACCTGGAGCTGTACACAGATGGAAGCAGTTTTGTTCGTGAGGGGAAGAGGATGGCTGGATATACTGTTGCCACCATCAATCAGGTAACTGAAGCTGAAGCATTGCCTGTAAGTACATCAGCACAAAAGGCAGACCTAATCACCCTCTGAAGAGCTCTTGAAATATCTCAAGGAAAGAATGTAAACATATGGACTGATTCTAAATATGCTTTTGGAGTGGTGCATGCTCATGGACCAATCTGGGCAAGAAGTACAGAAACCTGAGAAAGTGGTGATAATGCATTGCAAGGCTCACCAGTTTGGAAATGCTGCAGAGCATGTAGGTAACAGACTGGCAGACAAAACAGCAAACGAGGTGGCAGAGAAGGGCATCCTGGCTCTAATACCTCTAAAGGAGTTAAAACTGACATTTGAAGCACCAAATTATAGTAAAGCAGATTAAAAAACCCAAACCAAAACAAAACAAAAACCAACAAAAAACCCCACCTGACTCTAGTATTAAAGGCAACTGAAAATGAAGGTGGGTGGTTGATAAACCCTGAAGGTCGAATTATCATTCTGTTTCAACTGATGGTTAAAATAGTTGAAGAAAAACACAGAGAAACATGTTGGAGAATAGAAGCCATGATTAACAGTCTGAGGACACAGGCACTTAGTGTCGGAATGACTAAGATTGTCAGGATGGTAAAAGAAAGATGTGTAGTGTATTTGAAAATTAATCCAGTAAATAGAAAAAGACTCCCACCAGGAAAAACCAGGAGGGGAAGCACTTGGGGTGATTATTGGCAAATAGATTTTTCTGAATGGCTGAGACAAAATGGCTCTCAATACCCTTTGGTATTGGTTGAGACTTCCTCAGGATGGCAGAAACCTTTCCCTGTTGCACCAGCAAAACTAAAGTTTTTAAGTGTTTACTAAAGGAGACAATACTCAGGTTTGGTGTACCAATGGGAATGTCATCAGATAAGAGAGTCTCATTTTATAGCAGAAATTTTACAACAAATCAGTACAGTTCTGAGAATAAAATGGGACCCACATACACCTTGGAGTTTTAGTTCCCAACATCACAATGATTAATGAGCCACATTCACAAGGAGGAGGGGTAAGAACTTCCCTGAAATGAAGAGGGTTCATAATGAATGCTGTAACTGACAAGCCTGCTGAGTTTCATAGTTTTGCAAGATGGTTTCTCCCATGACTTGGGGTAAGTGAATGAGAAAAAAACTGTAGTGAACATTTCAGCAGTGATAGAGAACACTGAGAACAGAACCACTGATGCCACACAGGCTCTGCAAATTGAAGTGTCTAGCCTGTCAAAGGTAGTGATCCAAAACAGGATGGGCCTTGATTTATTATTGGCTTCACAAGGCAGTGCTTGCCCAATCATGAACAAGAGTTGTTTTGTGTATATGGATCAGAGTAGCAGAATCTCTATGGATTGGGAGAGATTGGGAAAACAAAAAGAAATATTCTATGGAGTTGCTAAAGGTGATGCTTCCTGGGGTTTTGAGGAAATTTGGCATACACTAACTTCTTGGATACCAAATTGGACTTGGCTAAAAAGATTGTTTCTATTAAATATTTTTATCATAGCAGTACGTATCCAACGTTGTAATTGTTGCTCTAAGCTTTGCTGGAAATATAAATTAATCTGAGGGTTGAAGCTTAATAGCTACAAGCCCTCAAAAGAAAAGGGGGGATTGAAACCATTCTGAGAGAAGATACCCTTCTGCTTGAACAATGTGTGACATTGACATTTAGTTACGTATCTGCTAGGCCAAGTCAAGTTATAGTCTAAAACAAATAATAAAGAGACTTGAGGCATCAAAACTTTGCAGTAGGGTGGATAAGGTAGTGATGCCAGAATAAACTAGTTTTGTGGACACAGAAGTGTTGTAAACAGGCCAGGAGATGAACTAAGCATGAGGCAGAAGAAAAATTCAAGTAAAGGTCAGAGTGACAAAAGTTTCAATAACCACCAAAGGACTCCAGAAGACCGACAAGATGACGAGTATGTGTAGAGAATATCTTGAGAGAGCATAGGGCATGATGTTTTACTTAAGGTCTGCTTGCACAACCCAGCCCGTAGCCCTGAAGGCAGTGCCCTTGAATTCTCCTTGAAGGATAAGAATGAGGAACAACAGTAAGGTCGTAAATAGAAGGGAGGATGTTCAACAGGATTGGCTGGCCACGGGGGTGGGGAGGAAGTGTCCACGTGGAATCGGAAGTAAGGAGAGACTGATCCTGGAAACGGAAGGAGGGAGAGACTAAGGCTGGCATGAATGCGGAAGTAAATTCACCTATAACCAAGTATAAGGCAACATGTGTGATATTTAGTTAATTAAGCCAATAGTAGTTTTGTTTGTACCACATGAACCCTGTAGAAACCTATAAAAGTGTGTTGTTTTAAGCTAATAAAGGTCACTTTACGGAAGTTCACTCTTACCTCCATGAGGACTCCGTGAATATTTCGGGGATCTTCCTACAATTGGTGCCCTGAACAGGGACTGAAAAAGGACTCAAAAAGCACTAAACAGGGACTGCGGAAGGAC
>NW_010300061.1:0-10308 GCF_000700745.2 Antrostomus carolinensis | reverse complement strand
GACCGGGGCAGCGGGATGTGGGGCCGATTCAGTGGGGTGCCCGGAGGGTTGAGGGGCTCAGCGGGTCGGAGCATCCTCCGGAGGAGTAACTCGGGGTGGGGGGAGGTTTCCTGGAGCACCGAGAGCTGGGTGTGCTCCGCAGGAGTTGTCGGGGGAGAGAGAAAGGGAGAGAAATTCGCCTGTTAAAGCTGTAAAGTGGCGATTTGGCAGGAATTTAATAGAGAGCTGGAGAAGAGAAGGCTCCAGGGAGACATTATTGTGGCCTTTCAATCCTTGAAGGTGGCCTGTAAGAAAGATGGGGACAGAGTTTTTAGCAGGGCCTGTGGTGACAGGACAAGGGGTGATGGTTTTAAACTAAAAGAGGGGAGATTCAGATTAGATATAAGGAAGAAATTTTTTACACTGAGGGTGGTGAAACCCTGTCCCAGGTTGCCCAGAGAGGTGGTAGAAGCCCCACCCCTGGAAACATTCAGGGTCACGTTGGTTGGGGCTCTGAACAACCTGATCTGGTTGAAGATGTCCCTGCTCACTGCAGGGGGGTTGGACTAGATGACCCTGAAAGGTCCTTTCCAACCCAAACCAGTCTGTGCTTCCTTCTGCCTGAGAGCAGAGGATGTCTGAGAGGATGCCTGTGGTCTCACTCTTCTTTTTGCTGTCTTAGAGCTCTTCAAATTGCCTTTGCTGTTGGGGTTTTTTTTTTTGCCTTTAAAACAAGTACATGGCTGTTTATTGACTTCTCCTTTTCCTTTTTAAAACAGTATTTAACCAGGCGCATCCCTCAAAATCCCAGATACCAACATATAAAAACCCGCCTCGACACTGGTAAGTGAGATTGTCATCAGGTCAAAACACCAAACGAGGATGTAGGAGCACAGAAAAATATGGTGGATGTCTTAACTGCCTCTGTCCTGAGCTGTTTTACCCCAGATACTCTGCAGCTCTGTCAGAACTCGCATCACAATTATGATGTGATTCTCCCCCCACACTCTTCTATGATTCTATAATTACATCAGGTTCTGTTGTGACAGTTCCCATAGAAACTACTGCCCTTAGAGTTTCTCTATCTGGGCTTTTCTTCTATAAACAAATATCCTGACAAAGATGTAAATCAAGATAATTTGGGGGAAGATCTTTGGGGGTTTTTGTTGTTAAAAGGGTTGAATTTTATCTGGTACCACCTGCCTGTAGTACCAACACATAAATGTTGGGGAAGGGACAGCGTGGCCACAGTTGCACTTGAAGCAATGTGTCAGATGGAATTTGAGTGCTAAGATCCTGATTTCAACCCCCTTGGAGAGGCAGAGAAGGGGGAGAGGGGGAGAGGCAGAGAAGGGGGAGAGGGGGAGAGGCAGAGGAGGAGTTTTTGATAACAACTTTCTGAAGGTGCTGACTTCCTTCTCCAAAACAATTTATGCTTTGGAGTAGAGAGGGCTTGATGTGGAACTTGTAAATGGGGAGGGTGCTACAAGGCTGTTTTTTAGGGGAATATCACTGTTCTGACTAGCAGGGTGTGGATATTTTTTGTATCCCTTCCTGAAAATCCTGTAAAATAAAAGTTGGGTGCATTCTGTAGCAGAACTGTTCCCAGAGGTGGTTGGTAACTGGGATCCAGCAAGTCTTTTGACTGACTTTGCTGTTTATCTCAGTCTTCCTTGTAAGAGAAAAACCCTAAGAGGAAAATTGTTGTGTATTTTATTGTCATGGAGAAAGAGGATTTGCAACAAACTTTTGTTATCATGGTCTGATCTTTTTTTCCTCCAAAAAAAATTGAAGCTTTAATAGCACTGAAGAAAACCACTAATAAAAAGTGTGTAACAAACTGATTTTTAATTTTAATTACAGGAAACAGTTTAACAAAATACACCGAGAAGTTGGAAGAGATCAAAAGAAGTGAGTAACTGGAGAGGAACAGAATATAACTTGTGGTGGGTTATTTTAAAACTGAAAGAGCATTGAGGAGCTGAGTTAAATCCCAAACCCTCTTGTTTGCTTGGAAGTCTCCACTCTGATTCCCACAGCCATTTACAGGCATCAGCTCTAGAAACATGCAGCAGTCGAGGCTTCCACCCTGATTCTTTGCTGGGCACCTTCCACTTTGTCCTGTGCCTTCTTTCTCCATCCCTCATGGTGCTTTACAGATTTAACTTCACAAACCAGGCAGGCAGGTCTGGGAGTCTTTCCAGATCCTTCTTTATGCCATTTTTGTTATTAAATGGAAATCAGTCAGGAGGAAAGTTCTCTGGACTAAGAAAACTAGACTAGACTCATCTGGGAAAACTCAGACTGCGCTTCTGAGACTTTATTTCACTTTTAGATAACAAAATGATTGAATTTGAGATCTTTTGTCTAATTTTAGCCTGCTTAGATTTCTACCCTAATATTTCAAAAGAGGAAAGAGATAATTTAATGCCTGTGGAACTCTTTGATTTTACCAGAATAACATTCTTTACCAGAAAAACATTGATTTTGTGAAGAATCTGAGTCATTCAGGCTAATGAAAGCCTAACTGATTTTTATTTCAGTCTGTTTTCCTACTGAAAAGATGCTTTTAAAAAAATTCTCACTAAAAAAGCTCATGTTTTACCACTTTATTATCAGCTACTGTCCGGATTATTTTCACATAGAGAGCCAGGAAAGCTCTTAAACCCCAAAACTGCATTTATTGATGTGAAATAAAAATCAGCCCCATTAATGAGGATTAATTAGGATCTTTGAATGTTCAGTTGTAGTTCTTGGACCCACTTATTGTGTTCCTCTAAGGTGGTAGTGTTCATATTATAAGAGAGGTCATTTATTTGTGCTCAGCTTTGAGTAAAATAGTCCTTTGTTTGGGTTTTTTTTTTTTTAAACACCACGAGTCTTTGAGGAAAATCAAAAGAGAAATGACTTTTGCTTTCCAAAATCCTGTGTTGACTGACTAAGATTTCAGTGCTTCACACTGGATTGCTTTTTTTTTTATCTGTGCTGAAAATCTTGTTGTATGGCTCTAGTTAGTTTTCAATCTCACCTCTGTGAATCTGATTTTTGTTGTTTGTTTCAGGTTCTTTTGTTTAATTGTGGTTCTGGAGTCCAGTAGAAACTTTCTCATTCTATTTGGGTTGAATAAACACCTTGTTGTTCTCAGGTGTAGTTTAGAAACTTCTCCCTCCCCCCCCTTGATTTCTCATGGATAGATGATACTGTTTGGACACAACTTTAAATACCCAGGACAGTCAAGTCTCTGTCTCTTGTGTAATGTGAGAGAGTGGGGATTTAATACCCTGAGCCTGCTCTGGAATCAAACATGATAAGAGAGCTGGAACCACGATGATTTGTCCTTTGGAGAACTGACTTGAGGAGAGACACCCTTGCTCTGCTCTTCCTTCACTCATTTCTGAAGCCCTGAGGAGCACCTCCTTGAACACACAACAATTAACAGCTTCAGACCAGTTCACTGAAGCAAAAAAAAAATATGTCAGAAAATCCAAATGGACCTTCCAGGACAGAACCGGGTACGTCCTGTTGCTTTTGTAGTTGGAAGCAACTCTTCTTCTGAACTTTCCTCTTGGAAACTCACCCAGGCACTCTGATTGATTTGCTCCAGGTCAGGCTTTGTAATAACAACAGTTTTGTTTTGGTTTTTCTTGGAATTTTGGGTGGTAAAAGCAAGATTTAGGTCATAAAAGTTTGTTCTAGGATAAATAATCGTTGCTTGAGGTGGGTGGAAACCATCCAGCAGCTGTTTTGTATGAGCACTGTGACAACAATTCTGCTTTGTCAGTGTTTATATACATCCAGCTTTGCTGATTGTACTTTTCCTTCTAAATTAAGTTTATTTCTTGCTCTTCACATGATTGAAAAGCTTTTTGTCCATGTCTGGGGTGTATTAATCATTTGAACATGGGCTACACGTGGATTTTGTGTAGGGCAGATGAGATAGGCTGTATAAAAGATAATTGTTGGTTATTTCTGAGTTATAAAGGGAGGTTTGAACAATCTGAGCTTGAGGCTTGAAACCAAATGGTTTTGCAAGAACCATGAGGCTCATTTTCAGGTGAATTGATGTTCTGACATCTAGTTTATGCCCAGCTCTTGTACTTCAGAGCCATGGTTTGATGTGTCTAGTGCACACCACAGTGCACTGGGGTATTTGGGATGGGCTCCTTCTTTTTAAGATGAGTTGTTTAGTAGCAAGTAGATGTTGCTTTGCAGCTGAATAAAAATTATCTAGGGTAAGAAGTTGAATTTGGGAACTCTGCTGGCTCTGGTTGCTGAAAGTTAATTGGCCTGCCTCTTCAGGAAGTGTATTTAAGAAGAAAGAATAGGAATGAACAAAAAAATAATATATATAAGCTTAAAATTTCTCCTTTTATGTCTGTTCTGCTACCATAATGTGCCTGTTGCTGTGTACAGGGAGGATGTTGTCTGAGCAGAACGTGTGTCAGGAGCTGTTTGATCACCACTGGTATTAGGAAGAGACTTCAGCCTCCAGCCTTGGTGTGGCTCCTTCTCTAAACACCCGTCAGCTTGAGAGTTTCCATAAGCTAATTCTGCAGTGATTTTTTTTGTGTGGTGGTTACAGGAATCTGGTTTGGAGCCCTTCCCCCTTCCCTCTCCCATCTTCCTTTGCTTAAGCTGTCGAGTGTTCAGCAGATGGTTTGAGAGGATTTAGAATTGCTTAACTGGCTGGATTTGATAAAGGTCCTGTTCTCTGTTGTTAGCACACTTAGCTGAAGAGCTGGAGAGACACCAGTTTGGAGTATCCTCTAACAGTTACTAAAATGGTTGGAAAAATGCAAAGTTTTTCTTGTTTTTAAAAAAAATCTGTGATTTCAGAGGCAGAGCCTAGTAAGGGAAGAGGAAAGGAAAGGAAAAGACAGGAGGAACAACTTTGTTTCTTGAGAGAGCTTAGATTTGGTAGAGCCTGGTTCAAGAGCTGCACACAGAACTCGGTTACAGCTGCAGTACCTGACATGGGAGGAATTTTGTTCATCTTTTTGCCTTTCCCTGGATTGTTTTGGGTTTGTTTTCTGTTTTTTTTCCCCCTCTCTGCTATCTTCTTTCTAGCTGTAAATTTCCCAAAGGACGAGGCTTCCGTTACTTCCCATGGGAGGCTATTTCATATCAAGATCTTCCTACTGATACTCAGCTTCTCTCTCTTCTATTACATACACCCCTTTTTTTTGTTTCACACTAGAAAGCTTCTCTCTTCCTCGTGTTTATGCATCTCAAGTATCCATGTGCCATCAGACTTCCACCCTTGTCATTGCTTTCTTAGCACTGGTAAATCTCTGCTCTGGTTCTTTGCCAGTCGTTGTCTCACTGCCCAAGCTTTCTCTTCAGGTTTAAGATTCATTTAGTCCAGTTTCTCCATCACAATTTGATGTCCTTCAGGCTGGTATCCACGCCAATCTGCTGTTCAGTTTCTACATTAAACAACTTCTGTTCATTTACATATCTGTATCAGCAAATTGTATCAATTAGAGGCTAATTGTCAGATGAAGTAAAAAAACTGGGAGCATTTTAATTAATATGATTAAACATATATGTTCAGCTTAGTATTTGAAAATACATAGCCTGAGATTCAGTGCCCCTGAGCTCTGATTCTGCTGCAACTTACACAAATTAAAAATTCAGGGAAATTTAAATTATTTGGTTTAAGAGACTTTGACTCCAAAGAACAGCAGGCAAGGTGGTAAATTAATGAAACTACCTCCTTCCCCCAGCAAGAAAACACAAAGCAAGACACATTGGAGTCTTAAAAACAACAACAAATCTGCCTCCTCCACTTTAATCACATCTGGACAAGGTCTCTCTTTATAACTGGTATGACTTTTCCCAAAGTCTTCAGCTTTGATGTTCTGATCCTTCAGCCCAAGTGTAGAGCTCAGAAATCCTCCCTTGTTGGAGAAAAGCCTCTGTGAGAAGAGCTGGGACTAAGCCTCTTCTTACCTGGTATTTGCAAAAGCTGAGAATTGACTGAAAACTGACATTATTGTCCTCTTCTGTTTTCTTTTTGAAGATTACAGATATAAAAAGGATGAGCTGTTTAAAAGACTGAAGGTCACTACTTTTGCCCAACTGGTATGTATAATTCCCTCTCCAGCCTCTGAAACTTTGTTTTCTTTTATGAACCACATTTTTTCTTGGTTTAAAGCTTTCTGTGTAGTTATGTAGCCTTAGTGTGTAATTCATCTGTGCTGATTTCTTCCTGCCCCCTGAATAAAAACAAATCAGGCCAATATTTTCAGAGCAGTCAAATGGTTTTATTTGTAAATTGAAGTTTGTGATGATTCTGTCTTTGAAATTTCTTCCCTATTTTTTTTTTCCTTCTAACTTAAGAGGATTTTCCAGCCTCTTACAAAAGAAAAGGGCTGTGTAACGTAGTATTCAAATCTGATCTCATCAAACTTTGTGTCAAGTAGCCTGAAAACTTCTTTAATAGTGATTTTTAACTGCAGAAAGTGGGGAGGTTGTGACTTCAAATCTTTCTGCATGTTTTTTTTAAATTAAAAATCTGATCAGTGAATAAAGAGCTGTGTATTGCTGGTATGTTGGTTCAGGAAAATTAATAAAAACTAGAAAAAGACAAACTTCCTTCTAAGGAGGGAAGGAAAGGGAAGGTGAAACTTGCAGATATCGAAGGAATGAGTTTCTGCAGAATCATCTTTAGTTTCCCCTGGATTGTTAAAACCAATCCTGTGACTCTCACTGATGTGATGAACTAGTTTAGTTCATTAATATCTCAGTTCTCCTCTCACAGACCAATTAACCCTGGGTGATTTTAACCAGTGTAGTCTGTGCTCTGAAATGTTTCAGTTGCAGCCAGTGATTGAACTTCACAAATATTAGAAAACATTCTGGTATTTGATATTGCCAGCACAGTGGATCTGGTTTTAATTTATTCTAAGATTGAGCATTGTTGTAGGTTTTGGGTTTTTTTTGGTTGGTTAGGGGTTTTTTTTACAACTTTTGCTTAATAAAAGGACACACCAGCAGGAGAAGTTGCATTGAGTTAAATGTGTTTTGGCTTGAGGATTGTTTTTCCTGAAGCTGATCCCTGCTTGTCTTTCATTGACACCAGTGCAGGCATATCAAGCTATCCTTGCTGGCTTTTGTTTCCTGCAGGTCATCCAGGTCGCTTCTCTATCTGATGAAACCTTAGAAGTGACAAACGAGGAGATCTGCAAGCTGGAAGGTAACAATATTTATTGTTAAGCACAAAGAGAAGGAGCTGTAGGTCGCTGTTGGATGGTGAACTGTGTCCTGACAAACATATCTGACTGCTCAGCAAGTCTTTTCACAGAATCACAGGATTCCTCCTGTCATTAAAAATTATTTTAATTATAAAATAATTAACCTGTGACCTGCAGCTGTTCTACTTTGGGATGTATCGCTCCTAAAACAGAAAAGACTTTAAAATAAGAAAAGCTTTATGCTGCCAAGTTTATTGTAGTAACTCAGTAGATAATGTACATCAAGAATTACAATTTTATTGAATTCTTAAAATAAGATCTGGCAGCCTTAAAAAAATAAATCATATGGCTCTTTGTTATTTTTAATATGAGGCTCTTGGTAAGTCATCCTTATAAGAGGATGAAGATAAGGCTGCCTTTAGGAGACACACTTTCTTCTAAGAATAGAAACTGGGCTTAAAACCCTGCCTGGTTATTTCCTGCAGCATTTTAACTCTACATGCTCTGTTCTCTCTGCTTCTCCAAATGCAGATGCTGAAATCACAGCAGGGACAAATGGGAAAGGAAGTCCTGATGGGTCACCTAGTCCAGTCTTGTTCATAAACGACACAGGAGCTGGGGAATCCTATCGGTCCACGCTGCAGAGGTACCTGAAAATAATACACAATTATTTCTTCCTGTCTAAGATAATTATCTTTATCCAGCTAGTTATTGTAAATTGCTACAAAGTGGCTTTATATTGTATTTCTCATTAAAGCTTGATTTTTTTCAGGTCTGGGGATGTGAGTGAGAGAGAGGGTTGGCAGGTTTTCCTCTCTGGATGTGATTGTTGATGTCTGAGAAAGGAAATATGTTTGTAGGACTTGATCCAGGTCCCTGGATTCAAGAATCCATGTTATAAACTACTCTGGTAAACTCAGTAATGTGCCTTCCTGATGATTTTAATGGATTGCCCTGTGACTGAGTATAAAAATCCAATTTCCAAACCCAATATATTGCTTGTCAAGGTCAAAGATACCAGGAGGATGCTGTAGGAGAAAGCTTCTCAGCCCTTCCCTTGCTGTACTTGTGCAAATGTTAACAGAGGAGTTGAGACACTATCCTGGTGGGCTTGATGATTGCGTATCAAAGCCATCAATTCAGTGACTGCTAAAAATATCTGGATGTTTCTGTTCATATCCTGGATCCAATCTAGTGATAAAATGGGAAATTACTAGATTTTTATGGGGGGAAAAAAAAGTGCTCTGCATAGCACTGCTTGGAGATGACTGACAGTTATTTAGTGTGTCTGACTTGCTGCAACCTCCACGTTGGCAGCTGCTTAGAATTATTCTCCCTCAACTCCAAGTCATTTAGGACATAAAACATCTTTACTGGTCTGATTCAGAAGAGTATGGTATGTTCACATAGCAAGGCTGTTTATTTTTTATATTGATATAAATAAAATCAGTCTCTCTTGATGTACTGAAAAGCCCAAAATAGACTCTTTCCATGTTTATATGGAGTCTGGCTCTACTGGAATGTAAATGTGCTGTTGGAACAGTTGATGGAAAACCACTCTGGCTTGGTGGAGAGGTATGGAAATGTTCTGCATGAAAACACACACCATAACCTCCTCTTTCCTCTTGTAGTGTGATAAGTGGAGTTGGAGAACTGGATATAGAAAAGGACTCTCCAAAGAAAGCAGGTGCTCAAGCTAAAGACATGCCATATCCTGACTGCCCCTTCCTGCTCTTGGATGTACGAGACCGAGATGCCTATGACCAGTGTCACATTGTTGGAGGTGAGGAGACCAGAATCCCACAGCAGCCAAGTCTTAGATCATAGATTCATCTCTTTGTGTCATATTCTGTCTGGCTTCATTTTTTCTCCCTCCACAAGGTGGGACATCACTTGAGTGCAGAATGTTCTCTGCACTCATTCAGTAAACACATCATTCCTGGAAATGGATGAGGGGACTGAGCTGATGTTAATCCCTTATTCAGTGGGTTTCCAAGTCTGAACTCTTCATAGAATCCCAGACTGGTTTGGGTTGGAAGGGACCTGAAAGCTCATCCAGTCCCAACCCCCCTGCCAGCAGCAGGGACACCTTCCACTAGACCACGTTGCTCAAAGCCTTATCCAACCTTCAACACTTCCAGGGAGGAGCAGCCACAGCTTCTCTGGCCAACCTGGGACACTGTCTCACCACCCTCACACCAAACAATTTCTTCCCAATATCCAACTCTTACAAATCTGTCAGTTGTTTTCCAGAGTGTGTGATTGTTGGTGTTCAGCCACTGTATAATTTTTCTTTCTTTTATTATTTTTTTTCTCCTTTGCAGCTTATTCCTACCCCATTACAACGCTGTCTAGAACCATGAATCCATATACAAATAACATTCTGGAATATGTATCCTTTACATAAGAAGTACTGAAATTAAAAAAAAATAATAATAATTAAAAAATTAAAAAATTGGAGGGTTGTTGGTGGGGGCTTCCAAAAACAATTGTAGTTCCTTTGTCCAGGGTGGTGCTTAACCAACAAAATCTGGGGATCCCAAGGAGGATGGGAGGGGAGATCCTTTAGGCTGAGATTACATGGTGGGGTTCCACTGCCACCATCAGATGATAGATTCTAGTTCCTCAAGGCTGGAATGCCTCTTGATTTTTGGTAAAAACTGCCTGACTTTGGCTTTTCTTGTGATTTTTGGCTGCTGGAAGGCAAAGCCATGATGATTGGGCACCCATCCCTTGCTGTTGCTGGAGTGTTGTGCTTCTTGAAGGATGCATTCATCAAATCCTCTGGCTTCCTCTCAGCACCTTGCTGAGGATTGCCTTTTCTCTGGAGGGCAGGAAGAAGATTATGAACTAGGATTATGCTGATAATTTCCCAGTTTATTATCTTGGGAGGGCTGCAGGGGAGAGGGGAGGTTGTAAATTAAGATGCTTCTTGCAATTGCCTGTTACTAATGTCCACGATGATGGTGGACACTTGCTGCAGGGGCTGCACTCCAGTGGGGATGAGGCTGTGTCCTTCCAGCAAGCCCCAGCTCCTCAGAAATCAGTTTTAAAGCATCAGTGAAGAGAAGACACTCCTGCCTGATACTCCCAAATCAAGTCAGGGAGTCTCTCAGTCTCCAGTCCCATTTGT
>NW_010300060.1:35829-66989 GCF_000700745.2 Antrostomus carolinensis | reverse complement strand
TCCCTAATATTCTGTGATTCTGTGATAATAACAGGACATACTGAATAAGGACAGACAGTTGGGGAATATTGTGACCAGGTTTAGTGTTAGTGTTTTTAAAGAGGTTCAAAAGCAATGAAGATCTTGCAGCGTTTGATGTTATTTGGCTTGACTAGGTCACTCATTATAGAACTTTTTCTTAAAGTGCTCAATTGATTTAGCTTATCGTGAGGTACTTAAAAGTTTCTCAGTTTTCTTTGGGCAAAATAGGCTGTGTACCAAAGGGCTCTTTAGTTTAGTGAAAAATGATATGATAGCAGCCAGTGCCTGGAAGTTAAAAAGATTATTTCAAATTAGGGAAAAGGCACAGATTGTTAACAATGAATGTGATTAACCACTGAAGGCATTAGGAAGATGCTTGTAAGCATTAAGGGAAATTATGATGTCTCCATCTCTCGAAGTCACTGAGTCAGGATGAAATATCACTTGACAGATGTACATGGGGAGTGTTTGCACATGTACAGTGTACACAGTCTTGTAAATGTACCGTTGTTCGTGTCACCACACAAGTACAGGAATATTTGCACATGCCAAACAGGTCTCGCCTGGTCGTGTTCACTTCTTGCCCACACTGGAGTTACTCAAATGATCTGATTATGATAGTTGTTCCTTTGTAGCACTCTTTTAAATCTATTAAGTATACATTTTCTGTCAAGGAAATAAATATGCTCCTATGAACCATGTACTTAAATAAAATCAAATGTTTGTCATCTTTTTTTTGGAAGCACTGTCATTTTTGAGGATGGGGAAAGGAAAGGGCTATATGGGGAAGGATGAGGGTGGCTCTTTTATTTCCTGAACAAACTGGAATATCTCCCTCAGTCTTTTTCCGATAACATGCTCTTAAGAAATCTACTCACCAGTAGTGAGAGGTAAGCTTTATGTTGTCAGTGTAGGGAGCTGTCATCGTGTTCCATAAAACTTCTTAATTGGGGGAGGGAATTGCACGTGTTCACGGTGGCAGAGGTAGTTTTGAGTGTGAATGCATAAGGATGCAGTGACCTATGAAATCGGTATTTCTTGTCCACCAAGATAAACAGTGTCTGTTGTGTCCTATCTGCCAATGTGGTGAAGGATGTAGAGAGGGGAAAAAGAAGCTGTGAGTCCTCTCCTGCCTTGGCCATTATTGATTGTCTGTGGATTCCAGTGGCCCAACAGGACAGTGGGTTTGGGATGTTTTCCTAAACCCTTCTGGGAGTGTGATGGGAACTAGTCCGGTTGTGACAGCACCTTCCTCCTAGTGGGCACCTTTCCAGACATCTTGATCGTTTCCCCCATCACAGGCTGAGCCCGTGCCAGTTGTGTGACAGAGGAAGGGCCGTGGGAAATACAGCTGGCAGGAGCTGGGTGCTTGGCTTGTGGCAGTTTGCTGCTAGATGGCCTTTTCTCCAGGTGCTCCCTCGGCTTGGGTAGGAAATGGGTGCTTACATGGAACAGCTCTTGTGCAGAAAAGGTATCAGGTGTAGTATGTATGTTCAGTAGCTCTGGTTTTGGGGGAGGGCAGGTGTTAAAGCAAATGACTTTCTTGTCTCCAAAAGAAGCTGTCCTGCTGGAAGAAGTTAACTCCTCAGAGCATTTTCCAACCAAGTGCTACCTTTCCTCCTCTATTGCTTATATTATTATTTCATCAAGACAGGCAAGATCTTGTATTCTTTTCTTTGCACTCTTGGGCTGTCCTGTGCAGGAAGACTTAGAGATAAAATCCTTTTGTTGAGGGAAGCTGTTTGTATTTTAATCTTGGAATTTCCTTGCCTCTTAGAGGGGATGTCTCTCTCCTTCAGCATCTCTCACTCTCCTTACTGTTATCTTGTCTGACCCATTTTGCTGGCAAAGAGAAGGCAATGAAGAGACAGAAGTGGTTATAAGTGATCAGTTTCTTTACTTGCAGTCTTACAATGATTCATTTTTTCTTTTTTTTAATAAGTGATCTTCTGCCTTCTCTTTACATTTGCTTCTGCTGTAGGAGTGTTTAAATTAGAAAGTTGTTTGCTGTTGTAGGCAGTTGCATCACTGAAGGGCTGGTGGAGTCTTGCATCTGACCTGGGGTCTCATGCTTCAGTGCAAGCTTTGGAGAGTTAATACAACTCGTTGTGTTGCACTGAGATGTTAGTGATTGGCAAGAGCAAGACAGCAATGATGAGTTATAATCGTCTAGACAACATTTTTAAGCTCTGTGTGTCATTCTGGAGGGCTGTCAGCCTCCGCAGCAGACAAGACTTGGGAGGACACAATTCTTAAACTTGAGGCTTTTTTATCTTTTTTTTTTTTCCTCTTAAAGGAAACCATTGTGAACTAGAATGGTTCTGAAAGTTATGCTCCTTCTACTTCTAAATCTGTTCCTGGTCTCTTCCATTTTTTGAAATATTTTGGAATGCAGTTTTCCTTAAAATATACCATAGTGTGCTTTTAATGGAATTCTCTAGTTTTTCAAGCCTTGCTCCTTTAGCTACAACTGTTGTTATTATTGTGGAAAAACTGCACCACAAGAACTGGAGTAGAGTGAGAGATGGAAATGAAGAAGCTGCAATTTAGCTAATATTTTGTCCTGATTTCCTTAAGGAAGCTCCAAACAGGTGCAAAAAACCCCACAGCCTTTGAATACATTTTTTTCTAGGTTTCCAGAAGTAATGCATCTTCCTTTTAAACTTCAACTTGTATTTTTTTCAACTTAATAAAAAAACCTTCACAGAAAATGAATTTGAAAGTTGAAATTTCTGATGTCTTTTCCTGGAATAAAATTAATATTGCTATCTCGCCTTCATTTTTTACTGTCTTTAGGTTTCAGGTTAGCTAGGCTGTATTTGTTATGTGCTTGTGTTTGTATATGTTAGCCAAAAGAAACTCAAGCCTACCCTTTTGTGGGATTTTTGAACTCTTATAGATACCATTTTTTTGGTTTTTTTATGGGTAGCTTTTTGATTTGTGTTTACTCTCTTACAAAATGAAAAAGCACAATAAAAGAGGATGGGACAGAGGGGAAGCAAACAATTTTTGACTGTTCCTCTGAAATCCCATCAGTTTCATGCTGCTGCTCCTGAGTTTTATCAGCTAACTCCACCTCTCTCCTTATTTATGGCAGGGGAGATTGAGGGGGAACAGTGTTAATTGTCCAGGAGTCCAGATGAGATTTTGGGGATGAGGGGAGGATTGTAGAACTTGGGAGATAAGGATTCCAATTTTTTCTAATTCGTTGTTGTCCTACTGTGCTGGAACTCCCCCTACATCCTGTACCAGGCAGGTGTCTTTCTCCAGGCTGCTGAGGGGACCTGTCTCTTCTCTCCTCACCCACTTCTTCACTTGCTTGTGACATTATTTAGTAGGAAGTGGTAAAATGTAGAAGGGGTTACCTGTGGCCTGGGTCAGAAAGTGGAGACCAAGAGTGGTAAGTGTGTTCCTAGCAGGAATAGGGATGAGAGAAAGCTTTTAGCACTTCATGACAAAGGTGGTTATGCCTCCTGAGCAGTTTGGGTGAAGTTCAGGTGTCAAGTGAAAGAAGCACAAAGGAAGCAGGGAACGTGCATGAGAAGCTACATATACCAGTATGTATTTATGGCCAGAACTCTGCAATGGCCTTTGGTTGTGTAGGATGGCTTGGGGAGTCCTGCTCTTGTGGGAAGGTTAGTCCTCAAGCGGAGAAAGCAGTGCGTGCCAGGAGCTGTGCTTTCTAAGCAGGCAGCAGAGTATAGTGTAGACTGGGAACAAAGCAATTCTGAGATCAAGAATGAAATAAAATATTGATTCCTTGAAGAAGATCTTGGGGAAAGATCTATGTTCTAGGACAGCCCAGGAATTTCTACTTATCCCAGACATAAGAAGACACAACATGAAAACAAAGAAAGGTAGAGGGCTGAAGGAAGTGATTTTCTTTTATTCAGGTATTAAAAATTAGCCCTTGATCTCAGGCAATGGCATCATGGCCAAAGCAAATTCCTCTTCATGAGGTAAAGAAATTTTCCATTTGTTCTCATGGTGCAGAGTGCATCACTTCCTTTTATCACCACGTAGAGGTGATCCTTTCACGAGTCCTGCTTGAGTGCATTTAGGAGAGGACCTGCCCTGACCTGGAGAAATTTCTGTCAGTCCTAGTTAGCAGTTTCTCTAGGTCAGGGCAGCTTATCTTCCTGCTCCTCAGAATGGAGCCTTATCTTTTCTTGCCCCTTTAATGCTGGTACACACGTGTGAATGCCAGGACCTGTTCATAGAGGCTGTCATTAAATAAGTTCAGGACTTAGATGAGGAGGTCAATCGGTACTTGAGCTCTGGGCAGCTTAGAAGTATTTGCTATGGGAAGAGAGATGTTAACAGTGCACAGTGAGGGTCTGTAACTGCGGGATATAATTTATGGTGCTTTTGCCCTTTGATTGGCAATTGCATTGATTTTTCAATTTAAAAAAAAGCCAACAAAATGATCTTCAGAAATAGATGCCTCTCCACACAAACCACATAACGATGCCATGACTCTTTAAAGAGGGGGACAAATGAGAGGGTTAAATATGAGAATGTTCATGTCTCAGCTCAGGTATATCCACTGTTCTCTTGATTGGTGTTTGTAACGAAGGAAGCTTTGTTACTAGGACCATCTCACTTTCTCAAATCAAAACACTGTCCATCCCCTGGACCAGAGCAGCATTCTGGCTGCTCAGACCACAGCCCTGTGGACAGTGATGCCACCTCAGTCAGGCCATCCCCAGGTCTGCTTGTTCCCACCCTCTGACTGTTTTTTTCCTTTGCATCTGCACGACTGTTCATGCAACTTTGTAGTAAATTACATTTGGGAACTGAATTTTGCTTCTGAGTTGATTTTGAGCTGAACCAGTTTGCTGTCCAGCCACGCAGGTAGTTGTGCTGGCACAGTGTGGGAGTGGTGGGCAAGTGGGAAAGAGCAGCTGCTGCTGAGAGTGTGTCCCAGGCCTGAGAAGCTACAATCAGCAAGAGGGAAAATGGGTAACTCAATCAAGGCCAAATGTTTATTACCCTTCTGGTGCCTGTGAAATCTGAAAACTGTCTGCCAATGTCAGAGCATGTCACTGTCTCTCTAATTGGTGGGATTAGCATCAGGTTTTGGTTGCCATCTTCTGTTTATTGCTCTCTGCTCTCTCTTATTTAGTCTTTGCATTTATTATTTGCATCACTCGCTGATGAAAGCAAAAGCAACAGCATTCGTAGTGTGATGTAACTGTCTGGAGGTTTAGATGGCTCTTGCAGCATCGCTACTTCACACTTGGATGAGAAGGCAGCTGGCTGTGGCTTCTCCTTTCCAGAAGCAGTGCAAGAGTTGTGTATTTCTTCCTTAAAAAAAAAAGTGCCAGGGTTAAGGAGTGAACTTCAGCAACCAAACAGGAGCTTCCGGGAATAGGAAATGAGAAAAGTCAGATTGTTTTTGCAGAGGATGTTGGGGTGTGGGAGATAGCAGGAACAAAGAATATTTTCTTAAATCCAAAAGTGGTTGTAGGAGTGATGTCATCGGTTGAGTTTTAAGTTTCTTGTCCATAGGTGTCAACAAATTGAGGGAACAGGACTGAAAAAGAAGCCCTACAAAATCAGAGCCTTTCCACGCTTAGCGTATGAAGTGTACTTCAAGCTCTGACCAGGGAAAAGCAATTGCCTTGAAAACTTCATGGCAAGATGACTATTGCATGGAGTAGAGAAGATTAGGGGTTGAAGAAGTTAGCTGCTTTTGAGGTGGATATTTGGGGAAAAGCTGTTATCCTTTAAGAGATTTTTCTTTTTTTTCTGATTTTCCCTCAATCCTGGTGTGTGGTCTTGTTATCTCTGAAGGAGAATTTCCCAGGGAAACTGTTTGTTTATTTGTTTTTTTGCGAGAGGGAAGCTCTTAACTCTGGACAATGCATAGTATGATTTGCCCTAGCCAGCATTTTAAAGTTTCTGTCCACTAGAACTTCACATCCTGTTCTCCAAGGAGTGTGAGTCGCTAAGGCCTTTATTATGTGAACTGAAATTGTTTGTTCTATAATGACAATAGTTAACTACTTGTGAGAAATAAGATCCATGTAATGAGAACACTGAGGAAGTGGGTGATCTGCTTAGTCATGCAGACTCGGTAAGAAATTGTTTTTTCCTGACTCTACCTTAAAAAAAAAGATGTTTAGAGGTGCCTTTTTCTTCCTCCTATACTTACCATAGCACTTGTGAAAAACGAAAGAGGAGATCTTATATTTCAACTAAATCAATACTTCTGGTCAGTGAAATGCTTATTTTAACAGCATGAGATGCAGAGCTGTTAGCCTCTGCTGCTAGTGTGGAACCTTTTTGTGAATATATATGTACTTTTATTGTACTTTTAAGGTGCATCCTCTAGAATGCACCTTCGTTCCTAACAGAGAGAGAACTATGAATGAAATTGAGTGAGATCTTACAGCATTGCCAATAAATCTGCTCTGGAAGTGCCATGAAATTAGTTTTCTCTGTTCAAGAATGCTATTAAGTGTACCCAATAACTCCCATTTTTTTAAAAAAAAGAGTTATAGTTACTATTCAAATTTCTGAGTTCAGCTTAATTCAGTAATGGTCAAGAATTAGACAAATGGATAGTTTGAGTAAAATGACTTGGCAACCTTGATTCAAAACTAATAATTCAATAATCCAACTAATAATTCAAGAGGAAGGAAGGAAAAATAGAGATGGGACAAGAAATTTCATTCCAGTTATATTTTGGGAGATAGCAGCAGCTGAGTGTAGGGATGTTGACTTCTTACAACATATGTTCCCCTTCACTTGGGGTGGTAACATGTCAACAGGACGCTAGAAGAACTGGCTTGCCTGCAGTTCCTTCTGTACTAGCTCGCTGGGTATGGCTGCCAGTCAAGCAGCATTTGCAAATGCTAAATGAGCTTTGATAGAAAAAGTGGTCACTGGGGAAAGCAGCTAGTTAACAGAAACTTGCACTTAACTTTGAGAGAAAGAATACCCAGAAGGTTATGGGTTTTTGAAGATCACAGCTGAATGCTCTTTATCATTCTGCTTCTGAAGCTTGGAAGCATAACATTGGGATTCTGCATGGATGTGAGTATCTGCGCAGTTTTATCTGTTCAGTGAGAACCAGTACTACAGAAGACATTCCTAGCATTTATGAAAGTTAAGTGAATTTATACATTTGGGAGATAGTGACATTTTTACTCTAAAAGAGTTGTGTCTAGTAGCCAGCAGCTACTTCTGTAGACGACTGTTGTGGTGCTTATTCACCATACGGTGTTTTGAACTAATTTACTACTCTGTCCCTTTTCAGTTGCACCTTCCTGTCTTAGCACTGAGTACACTTGTTCCCGTTCGTAGTGGCAGTTGATGTCCGGTTTAACATACGTTGGGACTGGACAGTTGGGTATGTTTACCAAAGGGTATGGTGACCTGCAGGGTATATTATCTTTCTGTTAATATTTGTATATCCCCTTAGCCAAACTTGCATTGTGCTGCTTTTAAAGCTCTTCTGAAAGGAAGGTCAAGTATGTAGAGTCATATACTCACAATTTCATAAGCTAAAAATGTAATATATCATGAGACCCATAGCTCAGTTTCTTTTGTGAAATAATGCTCATTATCTCTAATTGGGGTGTTTTGTGTGTGTGTGTGCAAATGCTCCTCTGAACAGCCTGTTGGATTGTTGGTACTGTATGGTGAGAGGCAGTAAGCTGCATTCTTTTCCCTTGCAGGCCTGTCCAAACCATTGGGAGGTTTTGAGCCAGCGAAATGCAACCAAAGTGGCGCTTCCATTGCTAAGGACAAAACCACAGGAGGCTATTTCATCCAGTTGCTTTCCATGTGAGCAACCTATAGTGTCAATCTTAAGTGTTATCAAAACAAATGTCATTGTGCAGGATAGATAAGGATAGGTGAGACTGTTTTATTTTGACCTGTTTAGTGGGAAAGGCAAAGATCAGCAGGTTTTGGTGACTTTGTTCTCATAACCAGCAGAAGAGTGACCTTTACAAGTGGCACTTACTATTAAGTTTTTCCTGCACTGTGCAAGTAGATGTTCTGTTGGGGGGAATGACTCTGAAAGAGACCCGTGTTTCTGACAGTTTTTAATCCTTTAATAGATTTTTTAAATCTGCAGTGGAATCCAATAAAAATTAGTTTGATACCTGATTGCTTGACAGACTGGAGCAACTTGGGTCTGACATATGCTAATTGTCATCTTCATATTATGCGAGTTCAAAGCTGTTTATTTCCGTTTCCTCCTACTTCAGGATTTTTTGGTTTTCTTCTTTCTTTTTTTGCTTGTGTTCAAGTTTCTTTGGTAAACTGTAGGTGGCATAAGTAATGCTTTCTAGTCACTAATTGTCATTGCTGGAGGTGGGGTAGGGAATAAAGAGGAGCAAAACCATGTTGAATTCTTCCTTTTTCTAAAAAGTGCATAAACCAAAACCTCAGGTTTTAACTCCAGTTTTGAAGAGGAAGAAGGATGAGACATGGAAAACAAATTCCCAGTCCTCTGCAACTCTTTGTAGTCAAATGCAGACACATGACCAAAGGAGGAGTTAAGTTGTGTTTACTTTGTGAGCTGTTGATGTTGGTGTGCAATGTGACTGGCGTCTGTCTCGTAGGGGATGGTGGGTTGCCCTGGACCACTGCTGATGAGAAAACTTGTTTTCTGAGCAGAGACACAGCCAAAGGCAGTGTATCATTCCCCCAATAATGAAATGTACTTCTCTGGGAGGCAAAGAAAGAAGAGTGTGTGAATGGGGCAATACTGAGAAAACAAGATAGATCCACTAGGCCTTTCAGCATCAGGAAAACATGCAGTTTTCCTCATTCTGAAAGGTGAAAACTTTGTTTATGAGCTGTATCAGTCTGTTCCTGTGGGATGCTCTTCAAGGAGCTAAGTCATAATATTAGCATATCTTGATGACCAAAGCCATAGCTTGTCTTCATAGACTGACAGTGACAGACCTTTACGTGAGAGGGGATTAGCTCTTTGCCTTTTCACTCTTCCAGTTCCACTGCTTCTGTTTATGTAATTTATTCTTGATTTATTACATAACTTCTTCCCTGGCACCTGTGTATAGCAAGAGCTTAAACTCCTAGAGGGATCTTTCCGTTATCTGGATCTTCCTTGCTTGTGGGTGTTGGCTCACCTCTTGACATGGTTGGGTACTCACAAAGAGAAGGCTTGGCATTCCTCTCCTATGAACTGGCTTTTAAAAATCTATCTTTTGGATTTTTAGTATAGTTATCATTAATGCAGGGTAGGCAAAGTTGCCTCAAATTATCTGCTATATAAAATGTATTGAATAGAGTCTGGAGTCCTGACAGGCCATGCTGTGCTATTGAGTCTTCCCCATCATTTGAAATCTTTTCTTGGGATATTACTCCTCTCCCAGGTACTGGTTGCTTTTCTATAGTTATAGCGCCATGGGCAAAGCCTGTAAAAGCACACTTGAAAGTGACTATTATATTGAAATGCTTTTTGCTTTGAAAGCAGAAACAGTGATCAGGGAAGGAAAGTTTCCTTTTCTCAACATTTTCTTTAGCAGGGAATGCTAGTGCTATTTATACAGCAATTGCCAGAGCTAAAAACATAAATAAGGATTCTGTGAAGAGTCAAAATTTTTGTTCATTTGTGATGGTGTTAATCCAGATCAGTGATTACTGGAAGCAAAACCACTCATATGCTTCTTACCTTAGACAGCCTGAACTTTTATGCAGTGCAAAACACTCTTCTCAGTAGGGTGGCTCACAGTTGAGGACATCTCTTGTATTTCAAAGGAAACATTTGATTTATAGGAAGCCAGTTTCTACTTTAATACCATCAAATAAAATTGCTTTTAAAAGCAATGCAACATTGTTTAGGCAAATAATTATATACATACGTGTATACAAACACAAAAATAGTTTGCTGATTTCTGCTGGCTCTGTGCAGAGGTATTGAGCTTGCCAGTGCCTTGTGTGTGGAAGTGAGCACTGACATCTCATGGAGAGTTTTCATTTCTTCTCTTTAAAGGTTGCAAAACATTGACAGAATCATCAGTAGGGTGTACCTGCATCCCTTCTGAAACGGGGGAGGGAAAAGGACCCTGTGGCAGGAGGGTCCCACAGCAGCTGATGGATGACGCCGGTGTGTGCCGCTGCCACCACTCCGCGTTGTGTAATGATCTGCAGATGCTGCCATTGACTCGTGCGAGCTCTTTTTGTTCGGGATCGCAGTGGGAGCCAGGCCTTATGTAATGTTCATTGTCACATTCTCCGTTCCAGCACTGTCATGTCAGCAGAGGGGAAGGATTAGCTCTCCCTTCTCTTTCTTTATGGATTGGTTTTAGTGGTTTTTTTGCTTTCTCCCACTCCTTACAGCAGCTTTTGTTGTTTTTGTTGTCAGGAAACAACCAGTTTCAGGCTGCTTTTAGTATTGTGCTGCCTTTTGAGAAGGAGATTGTTAACCTAGAGAGAAGAGCAGGTCCTGTAACTCTCCCAAAACTGATATGTGGAAGTGTTTTTTGCAGCATTTTGTTACCTGTTCTATCAGTTCCTGCTCCCCACAGCAAGGGTGGGTGAAGGCCAGACGTGTCGTGCCTATGTTTGCATGGGGAGAGGCACACTACTTGCCTTCCTCAGAAGGGTGGTCTGGGGCAAGCAGGTACCCTCCAAATTGTGATTTTACAGGCTGCTGCTTTTTCCTTTCTTCAACTTAATATTCCTGTAGGAAACACATCACTTAGAGAGGGGATCAATGCCACTTAATTTTGTTGTCATTTGAACAAGAGGACATGAAGGAGGAGAATTGTTTTCTTCCTTCCAAGCTAGCAGTGTGTGGCCACCAGTTATCCGTGAGTCACAGCTGAAAAACTATTGCTCCAGTCTTAACAGCCTGAGACTGCAAAAGGAAGAAGGGAATTAAATCACAAAGTAATCAATTAAGGATAGCTTTAAATGCAATTTGTGGGAGTTATCACTGGGGGAAAGAAGTTCCTGTTGATTTTTCAGTAAACACTTAAGTTTGCTTTGTTAAAAAAAATGAAGGGGATCTGCTAGACTAGTGTTGGTCAGTAGGAATGTTGGCTCTTTTTTGAGAAAATATTCATCCTTTTAAGTGATTTTCCACCCCTCCAGTTTTTTACATGAGAATGTAAAATAGATATGTTAATATGTTATATAATGTAAATTAGACAAGTTCTAATGTTTGTTGGAATCAAACTGTCCAAACCCACTGATCTCAGGTTTCTTTCTCATTAGATTTTTAAATTGAACAGAAAAGTATTCACTGCTATTTTGCAATAATGTTGCAAGTTATTACTTGCAAACTGTTTACAAGAGTGATCCATCTGTATGTTTTATAATGATTTTCCATTAGTTACTGAAGGCTACCTGTAAGGTACTCAAACTGTGCTAGCATGTGATCTAGCAAAAAGCTGAGATTTCTCCCAAGGAGCCAGCAGTTACCTTTGTACCCATCCAGGTTGAAGTATTTGTGTGTGAGCTGAGTGTGTAAGAGAAATTTTATGACCCCAACCAACTGTTTTGCTGCCAAACGAACAAACAAAAAAATAAAGGAAATTATTATTACTGTAAAACATGACTGTATAGCAGGAACTGAAGAGCGTTATGCAGCACTGACTTTGAAATACCTGGTTTTATTAAACTGTCTGTGCAAATCCTCTTGTGATTTGCCAGCATGCTTGATCCTGTTTCTATGGCCAGGCTCCACAATGACCAATGTGAAATCTTGGTTACAAAACAGGCTTTAAGGGACAAATCTTGATGAGTCCCAGATATTGGGCTTGGCTGGAGGTTGGGGAGGTGATGGAATCCTCTTTACTATTCAGCACTGTAGTAGCATTAGTGTTAAACCTGCCCTTTCTGAAGGGATTTGTATGGGATGGGTGTGTACTCAGGAATGAGCATGTCCTGTGCCTAAATCACTTGTGTTGTAGCAAGCAGAGAGCTTCTGGAAAGCCTTGTTGGCTTCTATGGCTTCCTGGAGGTACAGGGGAATCCTGCTCCTCCTTGCTAAGGTGGCGAAGGGCTCCACTCTGCCCTGTCCTGCATCCTTCCTTTTTACTTGTTCACATTTATAATAGTTAATTAAATAATAGTTTAGTTTTTGTAGTGCCGAAGGGTCCTCTGGTGAAAGCAGTGATGTCATACAGAAATGGGCAAAGTCACCGGATCCCGTGATGTTTGCTGTTTCCCTTGGTAGTCTGGCTCATGGCACGCACGACCCTGTGGTGAAAAACTGTCACTTAAAAGGGAAAAAGTTTACTTTCACATTTCTCTCTCAGCTTCATAGGTTAGAAGAAATGGTGATTTTAAACCTTTGCAGAGTGAAAGAAAAACACAAAGACAACGGAAATGTGTCCAAAGCTGCAAGCCCTGGAAGTTTCCTGGTCCAGAACTGCAGGCTGAGGAGGAGGCAGTCACCACTACATGGCATTTACTTACTATCTGAAATGTTCTACTTTAAAAAGCAAAGCCCAAAAAACTTCTAAACTATTTTTATCTTTGTTGAAAGACAGGACATAATACATGAGAGAAGCTGTCTTGGATGTTAATGTGATGTGCCGTTGATTGCAGGGTTTAGCTTCCTGGGTAGGATAAATATGACAGCCCTTTTCTCCTTCTTGGGTAAGCAAGAGGAATTTTTCAAAGTGTTTCACCTAATACCCCACCCTGTTTCTCAGCAGCCTCACCAGGTATTTAAGAATCATGTAGACACAGTGCTGAGGGACATGGTTTAGTCGAGGACTTGTCAGTGTTGGGTTAATGATTGGACTCGATGATCTTAAAGGTCTTTTCCAATCGAGGCAATTCAGTGATTCTGTGAACTGGGCACCGTCCTGTGTGGACTTCTGCCTTTCTGCTGTAAACTGTGGTGCAGCAGCTCTGGTTTGTATTTCATGGTGCTGGTAACCCTCCTTTGGGCTTACCACTCGGGGTGCAGCTTCCCTTTGTGCCACAGAACAGGAGGCTTGAGGGTCGGTCTAATGTGGGACAGCTGGAAAGTCCAGACAAACGGTAACTTTGCTTAGTTGAAGATAATCTGTTTATCTCTCGCAAAGTGCCCTTCCTACAGCGATTAAATGTTGAGCGCGGTGCGCCCGTGTGCGCAAAGGCGAGAGATGGGACAGGTTGGAATAACTCAGCCATAAAACAGTGGCAGCAGCTACAATCTGGCCCTGTTGTGTAATTCCCCTTGGTGGAAGGCTCCGAACTGGGTCAGATCGGTGTGAGAAACGAGGGCAGTCTCACGGGTGTGTAATGCCTACCTGCCTGTCCTGCCGTGTCCCTGCTGCGTGCTCCAGTGCCAGCAGGCAGGGTGGGAGCCCTCCTGGGACCCGGGGCTTATGCAATGGAGAGCGGCTGCAGAGCCGAGGAGGAGGATGGGAGGGAGGAAGACAGACAGCAGCATGACAATAGGCACGGAGGAGTTAACCATCTTTGTTTCAGCCAGCTTCTGCAAGATTTAATTAAGTCTTTTCGAAAGCTTCTGTTTAACTCTCCTGCATATGGCTGGGGCGGCTGAACCGGTGTCAAGAGTTAGCTTCTAAAGAATACGTACTCGCTGCTAGACAAAAATAAAGCTTAGATTAGAGCCCTTTTGTACTCCAGTCTGAGAGATAGCCGCTCTCCACTGGCTTGGATTTTATTTATGGAAATACAAGGACTCGTATCTTTTCATTTAAACAATTTTCAGAAAGAGTTTTGTCCTGTGTTTCGGGGTTGTTTTTTTTTTTTGGTTTGGTTTTGGTTTTTTTTAAGGTTCTGCAACAAACAATGAAACATAAGAGATGATACACAGGAGAATACTGATGGGAGAAACTGTATCATGTGTCATTCTTAGACCAGGAGTGTTTAGTGGTGTTACTGCACTTCTGCTTTTCCTGTTTGCAGAAGAGAATTCATTCCTGCCATTTTAGTAGTGTTTGTATTTCCTCTTTCTTTTTGTGTTTTGTTTTGTTTTGTTTGGCAAGTGCTTATTTTGCTGGGATAGTAAAACATGGACATTTTTTAATATGCTGCTGTTGATACGGTTTCTGACAGATAGCATGTGAGGTGCTTTATAGGTCAGTATGGACAACATAGGAATAAATAAATCCCCATGAAACCCCAGGAGACCAGCAGAGACCCACAAAGGCAGCAGTACTGGTGGTCTCCTTCCACAACACACAGAAGCACATTCAGCTTTACAGTTGCAGGTTTGAGTACAACCTGTAAAGAGTAAACCCGTGTTTGTTTTCCTTAGGACTGAATATCAGCTGGAGGGGAACATTGTTGCTATTTAAAAGTAAAAATAAGCTACTGTTTTGAAATACACATAGACTTTAGCACAGTGTTTGTCAGGAAGAACTTCTGATAATAGATTGCATTGCGTCAGCGGTCCTGGACTGGAGGCACCGGATATCACAAAGTGAGCGGTGCTGGGCCTTGCGGTGCCCGGGCGTCACCGTATTGCAGCCGGCTGACAGCAGCAGGGCTTGGTACCTGCCTCCCAGCTGGCCACAGAGGCTGAATGAGTCTCTTTGGCTTGTGTAAACTGGCATGGTTCCACTTGAGCTAATTTAGATTTTGGCCTTTTCTACCATCTGCTTGACTAAGCCAACTTATTTTGTGTGACACATGTAATAGCGTCGGGACTTCAGTGGTGTCTGCCCGGTGGTAAAGTGCTCCAGGGACCTCATGGTGAAATGTTTCCTATTCCAATAGCCATCTCTGCAGAGCCTGTTCTTCCCTTGTGTTTATTTTCTTTCAGACACTCTTCAATGTTATTGAGGAGCTGAGAGAGGCAAAGCAGGAACTGATGACTTCAGCTGGAATAACTCAATGTACTTGACAGTTAGATTTTCAGCTCTGCTACAGGGATGTTGAGTTGTGTCTTTAACCTTCAAGTTTCTGAGCTCATCTAGTTACTGCTGAAACACAGCTGAAAATTAATTTTTTCTGTCCCTTGAAGTGTTTGTAGTTATCTATGCTGCATTATCTGCTCAGAAATGCCTTTTTTTAAAGAATGACTGATTATTTCTCGAACATTTTGTAGTTTACATTGGAAATGTGTTGTAAGTAGGGGGCAGTGGAAAATGAATAATGAGGAAATGTTTCCCTCTTCCTTCTTCAAAGCGTTCTGGGGAATGTGTGGGTAGTAATTCTTCTGAGGCTTGATTTTGAACGCATCCTTTGCTTTTTGTTCCTTGCGATCAAGGTTCCTTCTTTATGTTCCTTTCTTGTCGTGTTTCTTTCTTTCTTTTTCAGCCATCTTACACAGCTGCCTTATGGTAGCTCTTTGTGCATGGAAGAGGAGAGCCCAGATAGGCATCACTGCCCAGAAGTGGCAGTGCATGATTTGAACAGATAAACTGGTGACTTTGTGATTGCCCTGGCCCTCTCTTTAGGCTTTGTTGTTGTTTTGTACCATGATTTTTGCTGTGATGCGCTGGAGTAGCGTAACAAAGGAGTTATGCACAGCCAGCTCTGCTCTTGTCCTTTAGAGGAAGGAAATGCAAATTCTCTCTGATCCATCCCTCCTTTGTGTTTGCTTTTCTTCATACCCTGCTTTACAAAGGGACGTACAGCCTTTAAAAACTGGATCTTTGTTGTCTTCTGTCCGTGCCGTTATAAGGTAACGCTGTCTCTGCTCCCTTGGTTGGAACGGAGACTTCAGACAGTCTGTGATGAGTAGGTGGGTGACCTTCACAGCAGGTACAGCTAAGTCAGAAGGGTGGTTTCTGGCTGTGACCCAGGGTCTGCATGCTGCCATGATGCTTGCGGTGCTCGGGGATCAGGGTAACAGGAATCCATATGGGATTCTGAGATTGATCCTTTTCCCTATGCTTCGTGTTTGGATGCTAGTGTTCTGAAATTGTTCACATAATGTGTTTATTTTTGCATGTTTGTATAATCAGGTATTGGTACTAGGAATCTTTTTGCTGTGTACATGTCAAGGATACCAAGAAAGAGGCAGTTTTTTGAGTGATTAGTTAATGTGTTGGTTCTGATACTGATTCTACAATGCTGGGCCTATATCATAATGATACGTTGCTTATGGCATCCATTTTCCACACAGGATTTTGTGCACAGTCTGATATAACTGTTATTGAAGACTGATGGCAGATTGGTGTTTTTATATGCAGTAATCCAGCTATGATTCTGAGCCTTGAGGCTCAAAGGTTGGGATTTACTGGGCTCATTACGTACCTCTCTTCTTTTCTTGCAGGGCTGCCTCCTGGTAGAACATGAGCAGGTAATGCACAAGGAGCACCACTGGGAATCATGTCAGACGAGTCAATCTCAGGGAGTGATCCGGACCTGGACCCGGACTTGGAGCAGGAGGATATGGAAGAGGAGGAGGAGGAAGATGAGGAGGAGGCGATGGAGGAGGACAATGATGGGGATGACGAGGAGGACTTACTTGATGAGAGTGGTAAGTGAATGGGCTTGTGAATCTCTGCATACGTTTGTTATACAAAACCAGCGCTACTAACTTTGGTGAGTGACACCTCGGGAGCTAACAGAAGGGTTAGGATTTGTCCAGCACTTGCTGGGGAGAAGTGTTTATGTGGGCGTTTGGTTTAAATAGGGATTTAATGCAGGTTAAATTTGAACTCTTGGCCAAAAAATTTTCCATTGTGAAAACAAGCCACAAACGTAAATTGTAAGCAGGATAGCATTTTTTAAATAGCTACAGATTCTGGGGAAGCAATTTTATAGAGAAGTAAATAAATCAATTTACAATTACTTGTATTATTAAAATAATATGGTGAAATTAAATATTTTTACTTCACTGGCTTGCCCATAGGTAAACAATTTAATTGATGCTATGGGTAATTATTGTTTACTTATAATGATCATCTTTAACAACTGGAAAATGTTCTTTTCTGACAGCATACAGATTGAGCTTATTTTTGTTTGCTACACAGTATTAAAGGTGGCAGTGCTGGCTAAGCTGTCACCTTCTATCCTCACCTAGTTATAACTGCCCCACTCTCCTCTTCAGTTAGGACCAAGAGAGCTGTTTGTGGAGCTGTGCTGTGCAGGTTACATTTAAGCAAGATTAGGTAACTCTTCTGGTTGGTGGCATGATCCTAGAAATATGTTTGTTGGTCCAGCAGAAGGGCATGTGGACAGGAGTGCGTGGCTCAGGTGGGAATTCCCCATGCTGTGCTTGCCACCAAACTCAGAAAACGACAGTCTGAGCCTAAGGGGATGCTGTGTTTGCTTCCTTAAAATTGTGGGTTTTCATAATTTCAAAGAGTGTGCAGATTTTTGAATGCACTTAATTCAGCCTACTGAGAATAGTCTTCCTTTTCTTAGCATGGAATGTCTTAGATGCTTCTCTCTTCTAGTTACTAAAGTATTTTTAGTTTCAAAGTACATTGTTGTCCTCAAGTGTTGTTTGTTTGGTTTTTTTAATATTCTTTCAGCCACATGCTACTTGAAAATACCGTTTTGATTTAAAATGCTCATAAAATATTTACACAAACGAATTTTATTCCTCTGATTTTATTCACGTGATGGCTTTTTCTAATGAGAAAGTAGCAGAAATAGAAGTGTCAGTTCAAGGGAAGAAACAAGGGAATTCCCAGGACATGAAGTTACAGGGCTGCAGATTACTTTGTCTCAGAGACTGGCAGTGACCTTGTCACTTTGTTCACAGGAACCTGCACTCAGCGGAGCAATAGGAAGCGTGATGTTGTAGGCAAACTTTTGTTAACAGAGAGGAGTGGCTGTATGTCATGTCCAAGTGGGTCATTCCCCGTGGTTAGTTTACCCTAAACCTATGTATTTTATTATCTACATCTATATTACTGTCTCGTAATCATTTGTCAGAATTCCTCTTTGCAAAGCAAACAGAATGAATATGGGTATATCAGAACATTGCTAACTGTTAATGACAGCTGTTTATTTTCATATTAAAACACTAGAAACATGTTTATGCTTTATATTTCTTTAGTGACTAATTAAAAATAAATGTTAACAAATGTGGGAAATAATGAGGAAGAGTAAAAAGGCAATTTACATATAACTAACATAAAATGTTTTTATAGTTGTTTATTAGGTACAGGAAAAACTCTTTAACAATCTGAGCAAAGCTAGATTGCCTCTGAGGTTTCAGATTGTTTCAGCTTTAATTCTGTCTGCCAAAATATCAGGCTGCTTTCTGTGTGCTTAGCTGTATAATTGTTGTTTTCTGTGCAGGGGTCCGTTCTGCTTTTCCTGATATTTCTTCGCAGGTACATACTGACAGAAATGTCATTTGACATCTAGATTACCTTAGATCTAATATAAAACCAATGTCCTGCTGTTTGGCCCGTGAAATATAGCTAACTTCAGAATTAAGAGGATCATTTTATTTTGTCCATCTGATGTTTATAGTCCTGCCTCTTTGTAGATGACCCTCGTTCATAAAAATCCTCTTAGGAACACACAGTTACTTTTGTTCACAAGAAGGAAGTCCATGCTCAAGTGTTTATACGATGAAGCTTTTTAAAAGCTTAATTTTAATAATTTATGTTAAAAGTTTGTTCTCCCTGTTCCCAGCTGTACTGTTCTCCTCCCCTCCTGGTACTGTGGTTGGTCTGTAGATGTTCCACTGGGGATCCTGAGGGGATCCTTCCTTTGTGGATGGCCTCTTGCCTATATCTAGCACTACAAGATTTAGAAGATTATTAATCTTTCATGGTTATTTCCTTGGAAGGGCGTCAGGCTGCATATAAATCTTCTCCAAACTGAAATGGATTACTTGTTTTAAATAATAGTGATTATAACAATTACAGAACTAACATTTTTACTGCTTGCTTGCAAAAATAGTGGCTTTGTTTTGGGAATGTAGGTTTTCCATGTTTTGATGGTGATAAACCTTCCAGGGTTAATGTTATGTTATCCACACCTATAGTGGGATAGTCTGGTCTCAGTGATTTGTGTTTTGCACGTTTAACCTGTTATCGTCTTTTTGATGTATGTTGTGTGTGGAATTAATATTTGTGGTTGTTTCAGTTTCAGAATTTCTGGTAATTAAGAGTGGTATCTTCAGTTTTGGTGCAGTTTTTCTCATTTCTGCTTTGAGAAGCTGAAGTTTTGTTTGCATTTAGTATAGACTGTCCCACAGATGTTCTAGAGTTTAGTTTGGATTTTCATGGTGCAAACTTTCAGTCTTGAGGAAAGCAGTTCTTAACCTTCTCCTGCCCCCAAGGAAGAGAAAGAGCACAGAAGACTATTTTTCTGAATATTTCTGAATAAGTGGGAGTTGATGACCACACAGCTTGTATCCTTTGTACAATTTCTTCAGTGGTGGTCAGTTAATGAACCTTAGCGTCATGTGTAGGAGCTTTTACAGCTTTAGTCTTTTTCTCTAGAGCACATCTTCCAGGACATACCTACCCTGACACTTACAATCCCTTCCCAGTGGCTGCCACACTGCACACCTGTCCTAGCAGCACACTTCAATCCTAGCCAGAGGCTTCCACTGCTTTTCCAGCCTTGTCATCCCTGCCCACTGCATCTGTTTTCTCATTGCTTGTGGGTAGCAGCACTTGTTTTATCATGTTTGATTTTATGATATCAGTGCGTGACTGCTAAGAACTTTTTTGGTTAACTCCCTAACTCCTTTTCACTAGAAATGTGATGTACTGATGACTGTAGAGATAAAGAGCTGTTTCAAGTCCTGCACTTTTTCTCTGATCCCGGTAGTTGCTCAGGGCTGTGTAAAGCTCCATAGGAATAAAAGCTAATTTGAGCAAAGAGGAAACAAACCTCCAATACAGATTTTGCAGATTATTTCAAATGCAGGAGCTGTTCATACCTCAGAGCTTTCCTGAGGAAAGCTGTTGAATGTTTGAATGAATCCCACTGTAGTGCTCAGTTTTTTCACTTTCTGAATATCTTTGGATTATTCTGATTGAAGTCTCTGGAATTAACATTGTCTCCCACTCGTACGTATTGCTGTAATTCTGCTATTAATTGTGATGGCAAGTTGCTTGTTTTCTTATCTCTGAATATATGGGGTAAACACTTTTTAAAAGTGTAACTCGGGTAAAAGTGTAAAGAGCTGGTTGCTTCAGTTCTCTGAAAGATGCCTTCATGAGCACAGGCATTCAGACACTGTTCTCAAAGGCTACTGATTGGTTTTGCACTACAGGGTGTGTGATACAGCACACGAGGATTGGAATCAGTACTTCTGGGCTATAGCACTGGACAGTTTTTCAATATCACAGTAATACTGCAATTGTTGATGTACAGATGTACTAGCAACACCAAATAATAGCATGTTAGATGCTACTATTGTCATATGACGATCTCCATGCAGTTGGCCTTGTCTTCTGCCTGTGTTGTCTGCTTTGCTCTTTTCTCCTGTCTCATTCCCTCTTTCTTTCCCCAGGACTGAGGGTGTGCTAGCTCTGTGGCATTTCTGTTTGACTGGTGGAGAACAGGAGAAGATTGAGGCAATCTGCACTCCCTTTTCCCACCTCAGACTCATACTGCTCCTCCTCCTCCCTGAAAAACTGCTGGAGCAAAACAAAACTGCTTTGTGTGGGCTTTCTACGGACATATGGACCCTAAGAGAGGAGTGAATAAGCAGCACAGTTGAGTTGGTGGTACAGAATCACAAGTCCCAGGGGAGTGGAGGACACACAGGTGCCTGTGATCTTTTGCCCTACAGCTTCTTAGTAGGGTGAAGGCACCATGGCCAAGTCTCAGAACCTCTGAAAGATTGGCATAGGAGGTTAGCGAGGGGAAAGAGAAGATCCTTTTCCTCACCTTAGCCTCTTAAAACTGTGGTCATCCCTGTCTATGATAGTTGAGAGTATCATGACAGATTTAGAGTTACCTCTTGTTTCTGGAGCATGATCCAGAATGTATTTCAATGGCTGCTTTTTGTTGGAACTTGAGTGTGCCTCTTGATACTCACAGTTCTGAGTTTCCCAAGATACCAAGGCAGGCTACTTCAGGTGACAGTAGCTGTCGATTCAGGTTTGCAAAGCTCTTCGCTTTCCTTGAACTCTTGCTAGAGGAAAGCCTGTTTAGGTAAAGGGGTACTGCTAGATCAGCTTTGCACGCAGTTTTTCCTTGGTTGTTGGGGATAAAAATGTTGGCATGAAATTCTAGTAAGAATGTGTTTTGTTTAATGTGATATTCCGTTGTGGCTCTTCGTGGCTTCTCATCACAAGGGGTGCAATTACATTGAGAATGAAATCAATTTGTAGCTGTCTGGATAATTTCCTTGTCTAACCTGAGGGGAAAAAATTAGTAGTTAATGCCATAGTTACTAGAAAGTTCATTAGTACCTGGAGTTATTAAGCTGAAATTATTTTGGAAATCTGTTTTTAAAGTGATGTGGACCTGTGGGTTAATATTCTCCCCTCTCCCTGCCTGCAGTCTGTAAGCAGTTTGTCTTTTGTTTGTTGTTTGTTTTGAACAGTACATCCTTGAGGTGCAGGGAGCTGCTGCTCCTTTTGGGACATCACGTTATACATGTGCTTCCCAACCCAAAGTCCTTCCGTCTTTCCTTATCTCCAACAAAGTGCTGGAACAAAACAAAACTGATGTGTGTGGGGTTGGGAATGGAGCAAATTTCTGTCCTTATAGGGGAAGAGAGGAAAGTATTCTGGTATAAATCTGTTCCTTTAGCAGCCTCCTGTGCTCATGTACACAAGTTTTTGCTTTTCATCTGAAGTTGTTCTCATAAATTAAGTCATGTTATACTCACCTGTATGAAACTGAGGGGCAGAGGAAGAATGTGGAGATAGTCTCCTGAATAACCTTTTTAAATGATATCTTATTCTGTATCATTTTATATCCAGATTTAGAAAGGCCTGTACTGCTGGGGGAAAAAAAGGGGGGGGGGAGTTGCTGTTAGAAAGCAATTTATCTGCACTCTTTACTTTAATTGGATGGTCCTGCTCGTATCGGTGAATGGAGACTAGTCCCAGCAACCTGAAATCTTTTTGCCTTGCACTTTTGACCAAACTGCACACCATTTTCTCTTAGGAAATACTGGTTTTAAGTTGTCCTCCCTGTCTACTAGAAAATGAAATACATTCCTTAAGAAGAGGAGGAGCAAATACATACTTATTTCTTTAATCTCTCAGCTCCTTTTAGAAAGCAGCTTTTCACAGCTGTGTGTTTGGGTATTGAGGGGAGATGGGCAACCCAAGGTCGAGGCAGCCTCAGAGACTGTAGCTGGTCTTTGAGGAACCCTTTAATGAGATGCCTCCCTCTACTGCAGTACATGGGCACAGTGGCCTTCATTGCTTCTCGCTTTCTGCTGAAAAAATGTGATACATGTGCTTTGATCTCTTGTCCTTGTTTAGCTGGAGGCTGGTGGCAGGGCTAAGGAAAGGCGCAGCCCTGTCAGAATGAGCTTGGAGTGGAGAGGAGGCGCTTTTTGTTGATTGAAAGTGGATGAGTCAGAGAAAAAGGTGTGGAAAGAAGAACCAAAAGTGAGGACATCTCTAGATCTAGAAGAACACTGAGGACGATCAGGAGGGTTCCTTTGATTTTAAGCTCTGCTGTATTCTGTGTGTACATGTGCCAGTGGTGGGTGCCAGTAAGTAACAATCCTATAATTTAATCGTCAAGTTACTGTTTGCAGAGCACAAGGTAGATTTCTTGGGGGGAAGGGAAGAGTGATGATTGACATATTTCCATTTCTTCCTTCTTGATGGACTTTCCTATCCTGCTTCTTTTATTTCCGTTACTGGTGGCTGGAGGCAGCTCCCTCTAGAGTCCACCAGTACTGTTTCTTAGGAAGCTAGAAGGGCTTACCCTGGGGGAAGAAAACCTCTTCTCAGCAGTAAGTTTATTGCCTCAGCCATGGCCCTGATGTTTGTAAGCTTGGGAAGTCAAACCTGAACTTCCATGTCCCACTGTGCACTTTGCTATTCTTAAACAATTAGGTAGATTTGAATGCTTTTGGGGACTTTTTGTAGACTTGTCTTCCAAGCCAATAGTTGGATGCAAAGAGGATGGCATGAGTGGTATCATAGAGGTACAAAAGCAATCGCTACTTGTGAAAGAGTTTACTTGTGAATTAATAATATGTGTTTAAATTTTATGAGGTTGTTATGGGAAACTGCGTTACCTTAGAAAATGATCCTTATGAATCAGATGTTTAAATACGCTTTATCATACAGGTGCAGACTGTGGGGCTTGACCTCCAGTCAGCTGGTTGTGAATAACTGGGTCAGCAAATGTGTGTCTAACCGCAAATATTGGATACATTTCTCAGGTGACTTGCTCTGACTAAGAAGTTGAGGGGTTTTTATTGTTCCCTCAGTTCCTCAAAGGGATGAGAGCATCTCCGAAGTTGCTTTGTGTCTGTTAAGCATACACTTTCCACCTCTGCACATCTTACATTTGAGACTTGCATTGGTTTCCTAAGACCCAGAAAGTTAGAAGCTGGCTGTCCTATGTTTCCACAACGGAGCTGAATAAAATACAAAAGATCTAGTTAGTATCAAAGGTGAGAAGAGACTGGATACTCACATTTGCAGTTTTAGCAATCCTGGTTCCTGAGTAATGCAGAAAGGTTACATTGAAATTGCAGAGAAGAGGGTTTGCCTCTCCTTTACGCAAAAGCCCTGCTGATTTTGCTGGGAACTTTGCTTTGTTACAGAAGGCTGCATATTTTACCCATTATTTTTATTCTGGCAGTTTCCTTGTAGTACAGTCTGTCTTTCAGAACAAATGGTGTTTCTGTGTGTAGGACCTGCCCAGCTAGCCAGTGTCTGTGTACCCAGCACATTGTGTGGGAGCTGCTAATGCCTGTGCAGACCCCGTGGCAGACACCCAGCTCCCGTGAAGTGACTTGACTGGACATGCTAAAGGGTGACATTAAAAAAAAAACCAAAAAACTCTTGGGTACTTTGCTGGGAACAGCCAGTGCTGTCCACTTTGTTAGCTCCCTCGCTGCCAAAATCGAAGCTGCAGATTGCCTTACTGGGCACTTTGTGCCGGGGCACTCTGGGTTGCCAGAGGGTGATAGAGGCTGGTGGAAATCCCTTGTCTACAGCCTGTTTGCCCATAAATCTGGGAGGAATAGGGGAAGGTAACAGGAATGGAGAGGAGTGTGGGAGGAGTGGTGCCTGGGGTTTGTGGGGGTTTTATTGACTGATTCCAGCATTTTAACTAACCCTGTGAACTAGGTTATTCTCAGCAGGGTGAGGTGTGGCTTGTCGGCTGCTGTGGGAAGGAAGGATGAGATCCTGAGGAGAGCTGTCCCCCCAGCCCCCTTTGCAGGGAATTACAGACTGATGAACCATGTGGCAGGTCGGTCGCTGAGCCTTTTGCTGTCTGCCTGCTCTGTCCCAAAGTGCAGACTCTTCCCTGTCTCCTCTGCTTATCCTAAGCAAGGGGAAGCTCCAAATGAAGATGTTTGTGACTCCTCTGTCCCACTCTCAGGCTCTCTGACAGCGGCTTCCTTTTTGAGAGGGTGGCACACAGTCTGGCATAGTCTAAGTGTTATATAACCTGGAGTAATGACTTGCTTTCCTTCTTTAAAAGGAGGTGATGACGCCAGAGCTCTGCTTCCTCCAGACCTGCCGATTGGGCGCAGGGACTGGCTGATCTCTTGAAATGAGGTGCTATTATAACTAGCTGTGCTTTTTTTTTTCTCCTCTTTTCTTCCTCCTTCCCTTTGATCTATTACGTAGATGGAACACAAAATAGAAATCCTTCTATGTGGTTCAAGAACAGCCCACGTCTGTGGCTCTGCATTTTCTATATATATGTATATGGATTTTTTCAAATTTTTTTTTTTTTTTTTTTTACCTGTAGCTACACGCTGTCTTTTCTTAAAGCTGAGAGTAGCATAAATGCACGGGGAACAGGGTCAGTGAGTGAATGAGTGGTTATGGGCTGAACAAAGAATTGCTCCGAGTCTTGGAGAGGAGAAGTATCTCATTTCTTCCTGCATTTCTGATAGGCTTTGCAGGATCTGGGGGTTGTGCTTTATTGGCCAAAAACTTGCTTTTCTCTTTTCACAAAGCAGCCAGGGAATGTCTAACAAAGTCACACTTCTCAGTCACATGTGGTACCTTTTTCCCTCATGTACTTTTTTAGTACTCAGCTTTGCACTGCACCTAGTCATTGCTAATAGGCACCGTACTCTGTCATCTGTAACTTCTGAAACCATGATGAAATCACAAGGAAACTAATTAGCAAATTTGTAATGTGGTATTTTCCCTCTTGAACAGGTAAGGAGCGGCAAAGTGACTTTGCCAAGGTTGCCTGATGGGTGTGATAAATCCTCTGCTTTACATTTTAGGCAGTGCCCCTTTTACTTTCAAATGCACTGGGTGAAACTCTTCTCTGTTTTGCATTTGAGTTTAAACTATGCAAGGGGTCCTTATTTTCATTTTTCCTTCATTTATCGTATGGTGCTGGTTTTGATGACTGGTTAAATAAAATGTGCACGTAGCTGTATTTCATACAAGTATCATACTTTTAGCAAAGAAGCAGCATTAAGTTTGGAAGGAAAGGGAACTGTTTTAATTAAATTAGAAATATTCTTCAAATGTTAAAACACAATATCACATCACAGTTATTTGCTTTATTTGTCATTTTAATTTTCTACTTAGGCTTTATGGAAAACTGCAACACTGAACTTTCAGAAGTGTCTGGCTCATCATTTGGATTTAAGTTTTTTGATGCAATACCCATTTTTTTAATAACAGTAGTTTGTACTACAGATGTTGAAAATGTCTTGTTCACATATTCTTCACATTGAGACTGATTCAGCCTCCAAAAAAAATCTCAGTAGGAGTCAGAAGACATTATTTTCACTTGCAAATATGCAAATAGGAATGAGACAGGAGAAAGCTACAAGATAAAATCTTTTGGGCCTTGGTGAAGAGAAACTTATAGTTTAAATCTCTGTCAAAACAAATTTGCAATTAAAACATCTGCAGGTAATCTTCATCTATGTAAAATATTTAAATACTTGAACTCTAGAAGCAATTTTGAAATGGCACTTCTGTGTACTCTTAGCTTGTGATTTATGTCAAATTTGCACTTAGATAAAAACTGGAATGAAATTAAGGTTGGACACAACAACTCTTCTGTGGTGCATAAATACATGGTGTCATCTTCAGTAGCACAAATGTAGCAAGTTATATGAAGAGGTGAGAATCAGTTTATTCAATATAACTGGAATTGTAACTCAATGGATTTATCTTTGATTAAGATGATAGTAAATATCTATGATATAAATCCTTTGACTTAAAATCATTACATCTTGTCTAATAACAACTTGTTTTCTTTAGTGCATTTGAACAACCTCTTAAAGCCTGAGTGTGAAGGCTGAAGCAGTGTATGTTTTGCCACAGTGTCCGTCTGAAAAGCATTTCCAGAAGGCACTGCTTTTCATCACAACCTGTGTTTTGTGTGATTAGATTTTTGTTACATTATGTGCAACTTCTACCCCCACTCCCGGCCCCCAAGTTATGATTTAGATGAGTGTAGGAAAGAAAATAAACCAAGATTAGATGAATACAAATAAAATGAGAAGAAAGAAGAAAAAAAACCCAACAGATTGATCAAATTTTATGCCTTACGGTTCAGTCCAAACCTCTCTAAGATCAATGGAAAGCCTCCTCTGGTTTTCTGTGGTTGGTTTAGATCTTACTCAAAAAGAGTTTTTATTTACAGTGCAGTGTTTGTTTAAACAGCAAATGATTCTCAAAGCCCAGCAATACTCAGCTGCCAACAAATAGTGTTGTGGAGTCTGATTCTGTAAGAACTGCTTTAGGTTGATAAACACCACCTAGGCCATAACCAACTCAAAACTCGTGGTTTTGTGTGCTTTCCATGTTGCTAAAACAAGACAGGGAAAGTGGCCTTAGTGATATTTGTATGTGTTACCAGCAGCTGGTAATCAAGAGTGAAATTTGGCTGTCAAGCCTAGTTTGTGTTTAATAACTTACAAACAATTCAGATTTGTAGGCAGCTTCTCTACTTGTTGGTGATCAGTGGGGTGTGCAGAAGCAGCTGGTGGATGTGGAGCATGCCTGTGAGAAAGCTGTGGGATGGGAAAGGGACTGCACAGCCAGCATGGAGCAGCCAAGGATGAACAAGGAAGGTCTCTCCTGTTCTGCAGGGTGGCAATGAGGGTGAACAGCACATGGGGCAGTCATTGGAGAGAAGGGGATCACCCCAGCTTTCAGGGACCAAGAGTGTGGTGGGACATTATGGATCCAGTGTTTCTCACCTACCCTACGCTTGGTGGGCTTGGATCAGGTCAATGTTGAGCAGTCCTGGAGCTGTTCAGCCTGCAGAACTCAGCAAGGGGAGCAGGGGGTTGAGAGAACCAGGTTCAAGGTGGAGAACAGACGTGGGGATGAGGAAGGAACTATTTCAGCTTGAAAGGATGGGGAAGGAGAGTCACTTACGATATCTTTTGTGCTGATTTTGGCTGGGATAGAGTTAATGTTCTTCATGGTAGCTGGTATGGGGCTATGTTTTTGGAGTGATGGTGTTTTGTCTTCCCAAGTAACCGTTATGTGTGGTGGAGCCCTGCTTTCCTGGAGGTGGCTGAAGACCTGCCTGCCGATGGGAAGTAGTGAATGAATTCCTTGTTTTGCTTTGCTTGCACACTCGGCTTTTGCTTTACCTGTTAAGCTGTCTTTATCTCAACTCAGGAGTTTTCTCACTTTCACCCTTCTGATTCTCTCCCTCATCCCACAGGGAGGGAGTGAATGAGTGGCCGTGTTGCTGGCTCGGGTTAAACTGAGACATGTTTGTAGGCAGGTTTAGGTGTGAGTTTTAACTGTTATGAATTTGCAGGGCTCAGGGATGCTGACATTGCTACTGAAAAGACTTGTCAGATGAATAAAAACCATGTTCTGAAGGGCCTTTGTCTTGATACTCTATGAAAATACAAATTTTATAGTGATTTTTTTTTTAACAGGGGGATCTCCTATGTTATTCTCAAGTGACAACAGTTTCTTGAGAAGCCTCTTCTGATGTGTAGCACAGATGTACAATTGCAAAGAACTTGTGGCTTGAGCATGAGGTAGGTGAGGTATGACAGCTAGGTAAGATTTCAGACCCTGTAGAGGAGGGAGAACATTATTCCTTACTGGCAAGACTGGTCTCACAGAAAAGCTATTCAGTAAATGGGCTTATCTATAACAAGATTACCTTCCATGAGGAGATCATTTTATAAACTGACTGTTTCTGGCAGATCTAATTCTTGGCTGTGTGAACACGTATTTATCATGGCTAACAGTGATGGCCTCACCAGTAGGCTGTTGTGAGTAGAAAAGCTTGAAAAATTCCTTTCCATTTTGCACAGTCAGGTGGAGAAGGAAGTTCCCCTTTCATTGCTGTGTGCAGAGGGACAGGTACAGGTCGCCTGTTTCCCCACTGTACTGAACTTCCATTTTCCCTGGGCTTGATTGCTGTAATAAGCATGCCTTGGAAAATACCCAGTTGTATTTACATAAGTATTTGTCTTTAAATCTTGCTTTCCAGTTTCATAAAACTGTTAGGTCAGATGCTGAGGTCATGTTTGGTTATTTATTTCAACCCTATACAGTCCTTCTAAGGCGTGCTGCAAGATCCTTGGCTATGTACTTTTGTTAGTAAATTTGTCCCTCTCTTCCCCTTTGATAAACAGGGTAAATTCTGTGCACTGGCTGGGGTATTTGAATCTCTGACACAGGTGAAAGACTGTCTTGTTACCAAGCCTCTTCATTTTAATACAATTAATCCTTTCTTTGGTAAAATTTATATGGCTGTCATTATAAAAATAGCACCTTGTGTTTTTTTTTTAAGTTGTGATGTACCCTGAAGCAACGAGGATATTTTGGCAGTATCAAGCATTCACTGTGCCCTACTGCCCTCTGAAATGAAAGGTCTAACAAGATTTGCTGGAGTCACAGGAAGGGTAACCGGGCTCTGCCCTGGCTGTGTTTGCAGACCTTTAGATCAACCTTTACTGCCATGAGTGCAGCATATTGTCCTGGAGTCCTGCAGATCTGTGCCAGGGCTGTTCAGACACAGCCTGCTTCGAGCTTCTTCTGCCTGTCCTGATTTTCCTGACTCTCGCTTGCCAGTTGTTTCAAGCAAAGAGCTGACTTCATTACGTGGACAAATCCTCGCTAGGAGCAAGCTGATTTCATTACGTGTCTATCAGCCCAGGTTTGCTGTTTGTTACTGGCATTGGGTATGCCTGTGAAGGGAATCAGGCAGGGAAAAACTCTCTGTAGCTCTGAAGAAAGCTAGGCACCATGATTAAGCTTTGGGGGTTCAACTACAGCTTTAGAGTACTTATTCTCTCCTGTACTTACTTATTCTCTCCTGTACCTGTCCTTCTGGAACAGATGGATGATGGGGAGGAAGGCTCACTTAGAATAAGCTTGCACTCCACAAAATTCTGAAGGGTTGTTTCCTAAAAACTGGGAAATCTCCTTCATAGTCCATTTGCTGCACTGAGAACCTTCTGCAGACTAGCAGTGCTGTAACGAAACCGAGGGGATGCTCTTTTGCCTGTTACTGTGCAAACAGGTTACCAGCTCCCAGCAAATTGCTTCAGTTTCAGTCTCAGTTGTCCAGGTTTCTTGGAAATTAGCAGACATCATGCAAATAGCTCATAAAAATCACAGATACGAGGTTGTTTTCAGAGCCAGAAAGGCTGTACTTTTTGCAACTCATTCCCCCTTTCCTTGTTGTGCTGTGAAGTTTGGAAGCGGGGTTACGGTCCCGCGTGTCCCCTGCTCTGCCCGTCCTGTTGTCTGTTGGGATTCCCCTTGCGCGGGGCCCCGCCGGAGCCTGAGTGGTTATGTAAGGATTTTTATTTTATTCTCAGTCTTGGTCTCTGCCACTAGTTGAACTGGATCACAGGCTGAGTGAATGGGATCCGATCCGAATGGTGTGCAGCTCTGCTGCTCGGGAGGAGAGAGACCTCCCCTGTACACACCCACTCAGCCTCCCTGCTCTTCTTGTCTCTTTTAAAACTCTCTTCCCAGGCATAACTGAGGCTGCTCCCGCTGATCAGGAACACGTGCTGAAGCCAAACCGGCCGAGCAGCACAGCTCCAGGCATCAGTCCCCAGTGGAGCAGCAGCTACCTCGGGCAGGGCTGTGTTGTTTGACTCTCCAAGCAGGGGAGGAGATAGTGACAATTTTTATTTAGGCTGAACACGAGGCATATTTAACTAGTTATATAACAGTGACCCTGGTCCGTCTCGGCTGGGTGCAGGGAGGATATATGCGTACTCATTCCTGTCACACCGGCTGGGTGGATTCAAGCACTAGGAGCTATTTACCAAAGTTATTTTCAGAAACCTTAAGTGCAGGTTTCCCTGCCTGTACCCTGGACTGTTCTATCAGGAGGCATTTCCCGCTTGCAGACTGAACAGCCAGTGAGAGTGGATTTAGTGCTCACTGGGCTGCAGGCAGAGATAACGAGTTGTCGGGAGTGACTGGAAACTTTTGTCCTGAAGATCCTGAGACAAGAATAGCAGAAGGGCTGGGAGCGTGCAGCCACATTGAACAAGTGCTGGGGCAGAGTCGCAGGCAGAGGTCTTGCCTCAGTGCACTGAACAGCATGTTACTCTTGGATGAGTCCCAGCAGTTTCCAGGTAGGACAGAGACTGGTTTTCTGTGGTTTTGTTTTTGCTGTTTTGTTTTCTCCCCCATTTTAATTTCCCTCTTGCTTTCCTGTTACAGACAATTCATTCTCCCACCCCTGTGCTGGAGCACCCTACTCGGTGGCTAGCAAAGTGCATCAGGAGCAGAAACTTTTCTGTAGGGCTCAGGTTTTAATTTGGTACCTACTGGGCAGGAATGGAAATGGTTGAATTTTCAGAGTCTTGTAGTGCTTGTTGGCTTGATGGAGGGGATATAAGAAGGAAGCTCTTTCTTTCTTTGTGCTTTTAATTCTGAAGACTTTGATGTGACATTCTGGGTCTGGCTGCTACTGATTCTGCTGCTGTCATATGGTAAAGCTGCATAACTAATTTTTAGCAAGAGAGGAGGCAGTTGTTAATATCAGTATTATTTTATATCCAGTGTCCTCTCCCCCCCACTCCCTTCAACTTTTTGTGTATACTTTCCCTTGATTTCTTACTTGGTCAGAGTTTCGAAAGCTGCTTTTGTTAGGGGAACATTTGGTGCCTTGCTGACCAGGCAGCAGTCTGGGCAGCTGGCAGAGCTGTTGGTGCTTGCTCTAGGTCCCCTACA
>NW_010300060.1:30893-35804 GCF_000700745.2 Antrostomus carolinensis | reverse complement strand
CCCCACTGGAAGATGGAAGATGCTGGTGAAACCCTAACACCAGTATGCAGTTTTGGGATGGTTACTGCTTAGTTTGGTTGCTGGTGGGAGGCTATTGTGTGTTGGACAAAAAACTTTGTTCAGATTTGAAGAACTTTCTAAATTTGTAATTTAACTTGTTACTTTGAGGTCAGGTGCTCAGGCAAGCCAAGCTTCTTCCACTTTGTTCATGTGGCAAAGACCTCCAGAGTTCATGCTGTGAAGGTAAAAGGCTGGTCAAAAATGGTCCCCAGGAGTTCCAGCTCAGGGCTCCTGGTTTGTTACAGGAGTCCAGGGCAGTGTGGTCTTCATGGGGAGTTTTTATAGAAATAAGCCATGCAGTGTTTGTTATCCACTAGTGGGAGGGGTGGATTCTAGCAAAAAAAACCCCTCACATCTTTTCTTGCTTTCTTAGTTCTGTGGTTGTGGTAGCAGGACAAAGAAGCTAATTCTGGGAGAGTGGAAGCTGAGAAGAGAAAGGAATTACAATACAAAATGAGTTTGGATAAATGAGGAATCTGGGTGATACAAGTGGCTTATGTAACTCAGTCTAGATAATAGGTATAAAAAGAGAAGACGGGAGGGGAAGATGCTTTTGGAAATGAGACTGTAGGTCATAGATGCAGGAAGAATCCAAAAATTTTGGATGGAAAGATATTTTGAGGTCATTTTTACAAACATAAGAGAGCAGGAGTGCAAATGAACTCCTCCTTGCACAGCATTGCTCGTAAAGTCTGAATCAAAGTTTACCGCAGTCTGTTCTACCAGTACAAAAGTTATGTCTGTTTGAGGAGGCATTTGTAAGCAATCTAACATGGTTGTGCTCTGTCTGGTGGATCCAGGAGGGTCTCCGTCCCACTTCTCCATGGCCACGTTGTCCCCAGAGAGGATGATAAAACTGCACAAGGTCACAGGGTGAGTCTGGGTCTGGGTCAGAACTGAGACATCAAGTTCTTCCCTGTGCTTTAACTACTGGTCAGTATTTCTTTTCCTCTCTGGTTTTACATGACTTTTCTCACTCCAGGTGCCTGAACAATTCCCTGGGGTGTTCAGAGTAGCAAGCACTTGTATATGCAGTGCTGTGCTGTCTGTTTAGTACTTTATAAATGTTTCTGGAAAGTTAGAGAACATTTTAATTATTTTTATGGTAGCACACCCACTAGTAAATCAAGGTTTGTTGCAGTACACTGCCTATCCCTCACTCGAAAGGAGGCTGTTGCCCTGCAAGAAAAATGTATCTTATTTGAAAAGAGCTCTGTCTCTTCCCCATGTATACATATGCTTCTTTTTTCACCCCAGAGGTAGTTGTAATTTTAGCAGCCTTATAAAGGAACTGGTGCTTGTCTTTTTTCTAGGCTGTAATGAGCTTAGCTTTTGGGGTGTTAGGTATTTTGGATGAGATTGTCCTTGTGACGTTGTGGCTTCAGTTTTTGTGTGAGTCTGATTGCCATGAACAACTTTCCAGCCCTTTGTCGAACTCCTTTAGCAGCACACAAAGCAACACCAATATTTTGAAAAGGAAAACTTGAAACAGATTGTTCTTTCAGTGATGGTGTTTCATCCTGGTCTTATTAGCTTTCTCCAGAGCTCTCGGTCACTTTTCTGGCTGCGCTTGATGGGAGAAGTGCCAGTGGAATGCGTTGGCACGCAGGCTCAAACTCAACAATTTGCATTTTTCTCCCAAGTGATGCCTCCCTAATTAAACAGAGTCCTTACAAATTCCTCTGAAATTACTTTAGAGACTGAAGCAGAAAAAGGGAATGCAGCTGAAGTTCTGTGCTTTGTTACAGTTCTAAAAAAAAAAAAATCCACAACTGTGTTTTGTTTTTCCAAGTAAGAAGTTATATTTAAGGAAAGGAAAGAGAGCCTGTTGGTTGGAGCATAGGACAGGGAGCCAACAGCTTGGGAGTTACTCAACACTGATGCCTACCTGACTTCTTTGCCTTAGTTTCCTCCTCTGAGGGTGGACATGAGGTTGTTTCACAGGTTATTGTGGGGAACGTACCACACTTGTGAGAACTCCTGTGACGCTGAACTAGAGTGCAAATGCCAGGTATTATAAAAATTATCTCTCTTTTCTTATGCCATTGCTTGCCATCATGAGCAACTCAGCAACTCATGAGCAACAAGGGAGCACTCACATGCTGAAGGATGTTTTACACTGGGATTATTTCCCATGCTACTGTTTTAAGTTAGGAGTGAGTGACAGATGTCTTCTCCTCCCTCCCTTTTAACAGGTCCTGAACCAAGCTATGGTGAGGGCTTGAGGCAGAACACAAGTTTGGCTTGTGCTCGCTGTTTGTTTGCCTTTTTGGTGGCCTTGGAAGCGTGTGGCAGCAATAATCCTTTCTTTATTATTTCTCATTGCTCTGAGAGTATCCTGGTATAAAGTTAATACCACAACTCCCAGCTACCTAGTGTAAACTAATGCTTATATAATCATTGCATAATGCAGAATGCTTGCTCCTCTACTCGTCCTCTTTTCTTAGTCCCTGAAATTTATCCCTAGAAGAGTCAAGGTAGCAGCCAGCTGGATTCACTCTGCTGGGAGCCTGTCAAGCCCCCACATGCATCTATTTTCTGAAGCTGGGAAGGGAAATTTATCTTTGTTACCTAAACCAATATTTACCCACCTTAATAGAAAAGTCTGTGGGTTTTTTTCTTTTTTTTTTCTTTTTTTTTTTTAGGTTTTGAGCTGTTATGAAAATAAGTAAGGTCTGAAGGTTAAATCTGGTTACTCGTGGTTTAGATCCCTATGGTAATTTTTGTAATCTGGCTGGCAAAACTATATTCTGGGTTACTAGTTAACTGGGATAACCAGAAAGGGGAGGTTTCAGTTTCTTCCTGCACACAGCTTGTTGAAAACTTCCCAGCACCGGAGCCTGAAACACTTCCTGACTCCGGTGCAGTAGTTTTATGTAACTCGGTTGCTCTTGAGCACCCCGGGCTAAAGGACAGATGTAACCCATCCCTGCTTCACTCGCCACCTTACCGGGTGCCTTTCCGTGCTTCGTTTCCCAGTCTTGACTAATACCTGCAGTGTCTGCCTGAGAGGGGGGGCTCGTGAGGAGGAGGCAGTTCACATTTTAGGTTTAAGGACTTTTATCCTGAAAAGTAATTTTGATTATATATTTAGAAGAGGGATGCCAAGTAGCAGCATTTTGCATTTCTCCAGTTCTTGCCATCTCAAAGCACTATGAAAATGTTTGATTTGGAATTTTATTACCCTCCTTAGAGCAGCATATCAGGGCTGGAAATGGACACAAGATTACTTGGTGCTCTGGAGTGACCACCATCCTCTCCTCCGTGGTGCCTGTGAGAGGGAGGACAACCTGGGTGGCATTTTGGCAGCTTGTGTAAGGTCCCAGAGGGGCCTGGGCGCAGCTGTCCCGGCGCAGGGCTGGCCAGAGCAGCTACCTGCCGTGCTCCGGCGGCGCGGGATGCCGGTGGCTGCGAGCCCGTGCCATACAATGGTTATATAAGTGCTCTTTGGTGTTTATGTAACCCGGGTCTCAGCGTCCGCAGCGTTGAGGCCCGGCCAGAACAAGAGCTCTTGGGTATTTAGGGCCTGGTTCTGCTTGCATAATCCCAGGGTTAGAAGATATATTGTCTGTCACCAAAGTTGGCTGTTCAATGTTCCAGTTTGCCTCTCGGCACTTCTTGGCTGCTTCCTTTCCCTTTGGTTTTTAAGTGGTATCTTCTTTGCTCCTGCCCTTCACTTCTGCTGCCTTTTGCTCCTGAAGGATTCCTTCAGGCCAGGAAAGGGATTTTATTCTGCAGCATAACCTTGTCAGTAACTGATATGCTGAAAGACCTCTGAAGGAAAAAAAGAAAGGCAGTGCTGCCTCATAATTTATCTTTCAAAGTTTTCCATCAATTGGGGCTTACTTCCTGCCCTAAAAGGAGTCTGGGGTTGGGTTTGGCTTTTGTGTGTTCCTGGTCTGGCTCCCTGTACTCTGACCTGCAGAGACCGTGCTGGTGTTTTCTTCAGAGCCCGTTTCACATCTCTCCCCTCTGTCCTCTGGTCCTGGGCCGGGGATGGAGGCAGCCTGCCATCTTTCATGCAAATTTCTCGTAGGTGTCTTGAACCCACAGTGACCGATCGCTTTACAGATACCTAGAGAAATGAAAAATGTGTTCCTCAGACTTCAAGCAGCACTGTTTGTTACACCAATATGACAGTCTCTGTCTCTGGTTACAGTGACAAGTATGAACGACAGACCTGAGGTGGTTAACTCCGAGATAAATCAGCCACAGGAATGAAGATGTTAGAGCTGATGTACGTGCCGTTTGACAGGCAAGGGAGGCTTCCCCGGGGAGCAGGCAAGCTCTGGGGTTGGGCAGGCTCAGCCCAAAAGATGCCTTTGTGTCTCGCAGTACCGTGGCTGTGACTCAGCAGGTCACCAACCATCGCAGCTGGCAGCGGGGCTGGGGTGAAGGACGACGGTGGGAATTGGTCATTCCTCTGATGAGGGGGCTGCGTTTTGCTGGAGTTGAATGGGGACAGCACACAGTGAGGGGCTGGGGGGCTGCAGGTCCCGCTGCCGGAGGTGCATGGTGTGGCTGTCCTCTTGGCCAGGGCACAGCACCCCTGGCCTGGGAGCTCCCCGCAGCCGTGGCCCTGGCAAGGAGAGGACATCTATGAGGGGCACCCAGATGAGCACAGGGTACCCAGACGAGCACAGGGTACCCCGTGCACAAAGGAAACCACCAGTGCAGACAAAAGGCTGATCCCAGCCGGGCGCTGTCTCTCGTGTTGTCAGCAAGTGGGTGGCTGCTGGCGGCTGGAGAGGGCTGAGAGGCACCCGGCACGCTGGGTGCTGGCGTGGTGGTGGGGAGTGTGGTGGGGAGCATGGCCAAGCGGGTGCTGCGGCGCGGCCGGCGCGGGGGGGG
>NW_010300060.1:18758-30782 GCF_000700745.2 Antrostomus carolinensis | reverse complement strand
TGTGGCTATTTGGCTCCCCTGATGGGGGCTCCGGGGGGTAGCCACAGCCTTGAGTCCTGGGAGAGGCTGCGTCCCCCTCTGTTCCCCCTGTGGGGTGGCTTTCCCGGAGCTTCGGGAGGAGGGAACCAGGCATTGCTGTGTGTCAAGCCATGGGAGGGGGCTTTGTGTCTCTCCTGGGTGTTGCAGCAGATAGGACCTCGAGGAAGGGAGCCTGAGCTTCCCCCTTGCTTTTGCCTGCACCATCCTTGAGGGGTTTCACAAGGAATTTCCTACCTCCAGCCTTGGGGTGCTCAGGGGTTGTCATAATGCTACCTCTAAGAGAGAGTGCTCTAAGCAGACACCTCTCCTCCCTTCTTGCGTCGCATCCCTGCAACAGCTGCACCAGTTGCTACAGAGAAAGAATATTCTGAAAATATTTAATTTATATTCCATGGCTGAATACAAGATGAGCCAGAGCACTCTGGCTATTGCCAGCCTCTCAGATGATCGCTGTACTGCTGTTTTTCAGGTGCCAAGTAGAGTTGAACTCTGGCATCACCTACACACCTCTCCAGTGCCCAGCGGACTGGGAAAACATCACATAACCCCAGAGAACACCTTCCAGCCTGTCAGTGCCTTTGCAGTTGGGCTCACTCTGCGGAGTCGCTTCTCTAGCCTTTGGCACAGTTGTAGTTCAGTGTGTCAGTGACTGCGAGTGGTGCAGCTGGAGCTCTGCAATTAGTCTTTCTTCTGCCGTCCCTCAGTGCTCCTCCCATTCTTGCTCTGACAGCTCGGTACTGGCTGTAGTAGTATTAGCTAGTACTAGCTAGTCTCTGACAAGCTATTGCCCACAGACTGCATGGAAGTTCCCAGAACGCCTGCAATAATATTTAACTGCTTCTTGCTCTTTGTGCAAGACAAAAGAGAGCTCCCAAAGCAAGAACTGACTCCTCGCTGCTCTGCATGCAGCTGCCTTCCTCACCATGCATGCACATCCCAGTCCTTAGGGTAGGAAATAATGCCCAAAGACTCAGCCAGAGAGTGCTATTTGTCATGCTGAGTTTCCACAGTGAAATTATTTTAGAAGTAAAAAAGTGTCTGGTTTTCAGTGGTGTGCTTTCCCTGGAGTCCTTGGAGTTACCCTGGCAGAGAAGTTGGTCTCCCAGGAGCAGGATGAACCTCTAGCTAACCGTGTTATCTAGCTAATAACTGAGGAGGCAAGGAAGTAACCATCTGACACAGTCCCTTATCTACTGAGGGATCTCTTGCAACTTCTTGTGCTACAGCGTCAGGTAGAGGACCATTGGGTCTTATTCTGAATGGCAATTTCTGTTCTCCGAGGGGTGTTGGACTGTTGCTAGAGCCATGGATGTTTACTTGTGTGTGCTCAGATACTTGGGCTTATTGAGGTTTGCCTTGGAGCACGGAGATTGGATCCAGCTATAACACTGTCACACACCTTGGTGTCAGGAGAGGATTGCGTTAGTTACAGAAATCTCACACCCAAAAAATGTGCCTGCTGCTTCATGACACTTCACAGCAACCTGAGGCTCCTTGCTGAGCAGGCTGTGTGTGTTGAGAGCGATTCATTGCTGAATCGAAGATGCTAGAGAATATTCTCCAGGCTGCATCCCGTACTGTTCTATGGGAAGCTTGAGAATATTCTGCAAGGAGGAGGTGATGAGCTATTTTATAAGCTTGGGTGCAATAGGAAGCGCCCCACAGTGGGACAGATCTTTGGCTGTGTTATGCATCATGAGTCACGCTTGTGCGTGGTGTTGAGGGGCAGCTCTGGCAGTCATACCACAGGGAGCATCTGAAGCAGAGTTATACAGAGCAGTCACGACTCTTCCTTACAGAGACTTCTAAACTGTAATATCTAAGTGTTGGTCGAGAAGCCAAACACCTCCCCCTGCTTGTATATACAGCTGAGGGTGGTGGTTGCTGCTGCTTAGTAAGCAAAGAAAACTAGCAACCGCTGGTCTGCAGCACGAACCAGAGCCACGCTGTAATCAGGTTGGTTGGGTTTTGATATTGCAGGCACGTTTCAAACCTCTGAAGTGCATGAGCAAGGATAGTCGTGCCCCTCAGTGTTCAGGGTACCTTGCAGGACAGAGTGCATGGGTGTGTGCAGATGTCCATAACAGAAGGCCAGTGGGAACTGGTTGGGGACCTGTCAGCTGGAGAGCTGTAACCCACCTGAAGGAACATGCTTGACAAGCTTGCACTCTGCACTGGTGCTTTCACCACTACCCTCAGGAAAGGGTGGATCTGATGCCTGTTCTGGTGAGCACAGTGCAAAACATGCAGCAGAGCTGGCGTGAGCTCAGCAGTCGGTGTTCCAGCTGATTCTCAGTGCCCACAGCGCGTAGGCGTGGGATGGGTTTACATCCTTGTCAGCGACACAACTGACCCATGGCTGTCTTCTGGTGAGTGGACTTGGGCCTGCTCTTCCCTGAGCTGTGCCAGGGTACGTGTGGCTGATCAACCTGTGCCAGGGTACGTGTGGCTGATCTCCCTGTGCAAGGCTGTGCTGGGATGTTACCCATGGGCTGGTGGTAATGCTTTTCTCATGGAGGCAATGTGGATAACTGCCCAGGTCTTCCTAGAGTGCGCTAACAGCTTAAGCATCATCAAGCAATTGTCAACATGCAAACATGGCTGGGGATTTTTTGTGTTGTGTAAAAAGCTACTTGTGTAGCCATGTCAGAGTAGTGCGTGGAGCTCCTGTTACAAAACCATAATTGCATTGCTCTTTTAGATGCAGGCTTGGCAGAATTGGGCAGGAATTATCCCATTGATTACCTGATGGGACCTGTTCAGCAAGGCTGTTCCCACACTCCCTTCAACCCAGAGTCCAAACCTGTTCTTGTACCAAATAGATTTTTGTGTGTGTAGTTATTGTTCCTTAATGCATTTGTGTCCCAGTGTGGGTCCCAGTTGCACAGCCTGGAGCTCACCACGCTGGAGCACAGCCACACGGCTGCAGCGAGGACTCTCGTTTTTCATATGTGGTAAGATTTAGGCTGGATACACAATCAGGAGTTTAATACAAAACAGCAACAAAACAATTCCTGCTAATAACTGCCAGCTCGTGTCCCAGGTGTGGTGAGAGCTGTTGCGTGGTTAGATGGAAGTGACTTGTGGTTTTATCATTGTGTTAGTTAAGCTTTGTGAAGAGCAGCTTTATTCATTGTAGTGGCAAGGATGGGACCAACCTTGGGAAGCCAGCTGTCCTCTGAATGTCACTGTGGCTGAATCAGGGTGGTGTTTGGTAATGGCACCAGCGTGGAAGAGATCTCAGTATCTCAATGCATATCTGTCAGGAGTGTGGGCTGAGATACAGATTGTGTTCCTCACCTCAGAACTTGTATTGGCAGGACAAACACCAGCCTGAGCAGATGTGGCTGTGGCAGATGAGGGCCTGTACTCAGTGCTGGGACAAATTTATCCTCAGATTTTAGGCTTCAGGCTCCTGCTCAGATAAGAATTATCTTTAAAAAATAAAACCCAACCAAAAAAACAAACCTGTCTGATCCAGCTGTGTGTATGTTTCACCAGAGCTTGTATTACACATGATTAAGAGGAAAGAAAAGTAAAATGCAGAGGTGGAATGAGTGTACATAGGGATTGCACAACAGGTAGGAAAGCGTACAGAGGAGACGGGTCATGGCCTCACATTTGGGCTGCTGAGCCTTTGGATCTTGTTAGCATCACCCTTGTCCTGAAGACACCCTTTCCTGGCACGTTGTGGGTGGCAGAGTCACTGCTGAAGGTGACGTGGGTAATTGCTGGGGTGTCGAGAGAGAAGTGCTTCCTCTTCCAAACAAGCATGACTTTGTGCTCTCTGATGCCTTGTCAAGGTCCCCTGGGCCCAGGGTGAGATGGCAGCAGTGTAACCATGGCAGTGTTTGTCTCCGGGATAGTCACTGGTTTAATGACTCATCCCAGAGAATGCAGTCACGTGTGCAGCCTCCCTGCTTCTCTTTGCCCTATTTCATCCAATCTTTTGATCTAGTTATATAACCAGGAGTCGAGAGTGGTGTGGGGGAGGAAATTGTGCTGAAGAATTGCAGGTAATGTGACCAAAATGTGTCTGTAGCTCAAATAGCCAAGCTCTTGTCTGGGAAGCCTGGGAAACTGGGTTTATTCCCAACACAGTTGTCTGTCTGCAAGTGAATCATAGAATCATAGAATGGTTTGGGTTGGAAGGGACCTTTAAAGGTCATCTAGTCCAGCCCCTGAATGTGATGTGTGATGTCTGAGTGTACTTTTAAGGAGGCATGGTGGAAGGACAGGACTCCAAGACCTTGGCTGTGGTAGGAGAACCACTGCAATTGTAGCAGCCAACTCCTTTGCCTTTTATCTTCATGTGCAACATAACTCTTTCCTGCATTCATCATGAGCTCTGTTTCATCACATGGATACCTGTTTTTCTAGTATGTGCAAGACTTGCTGGAACTGATATTCACAGAAATGTTTGAGCTGCTGTGCTGGTATTGGCCCATGGTGGGATAGCCCCAAAGTCCTAAATGCATTCTGACATAGGCTTTGAGCAAATGCTGGGGCAGATCTGGTGGGATGTGTGGAGAAGAAGCTTACAAAGTTGGTGCTTTTGACCAAGGTGTGAATCTAGTTCTTGTCTTCTCAATTTTAAGAGGTGATATTGGTGCTAAGGTTAATTTAACATGCTTATTAAGATGACGGCTGTAGAGGTGCCTGTACATGCAACGTGCTGTACTGAAGCATCCTTCATTTAAGCTCCCAGCTTTTTGAGAAATGATGCTCTTTGTCTCCAGATCCCACGGATTCACAATGTGATGCTTGTTGGTTCTTCATCTGACACATTCTTCTGTGCTGATGTCTTCTTTCCTTCAAAGTTCTAAGTATCGTTCGGTCATTAGCTCAGATACACAGTACAAGCAAGAAAGCTGATTATGAGATGAAGTTCAGGGTATCTCTTTGCCTGACACAAGGGGACAAGATGCTTCAAAGAAGCTATTACAAGGCTTGTCAGAAACAGTTTACTTCAAGGGAAGCTTTTGAACAAAAACATTTCCTTTCTGTGCTCTGCAAGCATGAGCTTGGTCACTGGCAGCCTGTTGAAGAGCAAAATATCACATAGAACAAGATGTCATTTCACATAGTGCTTTAAGACTGAAATCAGCCATTAATGCAAGTCTGAAAATAGGAAAATGTAGAGAAAAAGGGAGTGCATGTGGTTTACAATGTAGAAAGAGTATTGCCACTTAGTTTCTGCTTTTAAAAAAGCTCGCCAGAAGTTACCATCTAAATCATGAATGGAGCCTGGTAATAAAATGACTGAGCTGCCTGCTAAGCCCTGACCCAGTGTTTGAACCAGATAACCTCTTGCATGGTATGTTCTGTTAACATGGAAGATGGTTACACAGGTGTCATATAAATGGAAATTTCTGCCCCATGTGAATGTTGTGAAACAAAGAAAAAGAGATTTGAGTTCCTTGTTTTAAAAGGAGCTCATTGGGCCCCTGTAGGAGAACAGGCCCTTAGGGGCAGCAAGTGCTCTGCGTGGACTGAAATAATTTAGTGCTGTTTTCTTTCAGGACACTTTTGGGCTCTGTTGACTGGTGTTAGACTTGGCTTTCCCTTTCATCGTAAACTGTTTAACACTCTTTGAGTGGCATTGTTGGAAAAGACCCCAGTTTTGACCCTCAGAGAAATGTGCTTGCAAACGAGTGAGACTTGGGATTGTTGGCTGATGAATGCTCATGTAAAAGCCAGCTGCCAGTCTGGCACATTGTCCTCATGTCATTGCCTCCTTGTCTTTTCAGACCAACCCCAGGAAGCCGTGTTCAGCGGTGACCATGTTGAGCACGCGGAGGATGGAGAATGGCAGCGCTCTACTTCAACTACCTCATCTCAGAGTGAGCGGGCAGAGCGACTCTTGCAGAACCAGCACAAGAGCCTGGCCTCTGAGGACACCAAAAAGAAGAGGGCTCAGAAACCGTCTCACATGCGGAGGAACATAAGGTAAGCAGCAGCAGGACAGAAAGAGCTAGGATCCTATATAGACTTCTGGCTAAAAACGGAATCTCTGGACTTTGCTTCTGAGCTGCGCTTTGCCACTGCTGGCAAACCAGATGGTTTTTCTTTTCCAAAACCTTAAGATTTCACCAGTGGGAGTAGTATGATCTCAGACTGGAGTGCTGCATGTGGGTGCAGACTTGTTTGGTATTTCAGACGAGTGAGTATTTGGTTATGGAATATATTGCAAAAATTGTGTACTTGCTGCTGGCTTTTAAGACATGTAATTGAAAAACAGCACCACCATTACATAAATATCCAGATTCAGATATTTGCTGATGATCCTGTTGCAAACAGCCTAAAATGTAATCCTTCCCTCTACTATCCTGCATACTTGTTTTTTTTAGGAATGCTGATGCTGTAACTGGTAACTGAAATGTTGGAAATCAGTTTCACCTGAGTTTTGTAAAGCAGTGATTGTTTGGTTGTGTAAGTCACCACAGATATTCTGGGACAGGTTGTGAGGTGGTAATTCACTATGAAATTTTGTTCAAGGGGATCTGAAGTGCTCAGAGGAGTCATAATGGAGCAGGAACTCCTGTGGCAGCATGTGACTTTTTTGCCCTGTGTGTAACATGCTGGTGGTTTTTTGTTCATGTTTAAGCTTGTGCAGACTGATTTTCTTAAAGCTGAATGAATGGGCATTGAGTAGAGCTTGGAAACTGACATGTCATTAGGATGGAGGAGATATCCCTGCAGTGTGGAGTTGGGTGGATTTAAAGGCTAGTTTGAGGGAACTGGATTTTACCCTTGCTTGTACTGCACCTCTCCTCTGGCAAAAGAGGCTTCATTTCCAGGGCTGCACATGTCAGACTGAAGTTGGGGGAAAACAACTTTTGTAAGTAATGAAAATTGCCTGTAAAAGTGAGGTGCTTTGAGAGCACCCTTTGAAACAATTGTTAAAGCCATTAGAGGTCCTAATTCCTGAAAATACTGTGTCAGAGGAGAATCAGGGTGATGACTTTTTGTGGGGGAACTGGTGCTTTTTCTTCCCATGGACCTTCTTTGCATGACTTTGTGCATTTTCTGTTTATAAACTGCATAGCTATAAATAACATCCTTGCAGATAGAAGAACTAGTCTATGATAACCTAGCACACAAGTAAGCATGTATATATATATAAGTAAGTATATAGAATCATAGAATTGTTTTGGTTGGAAAATACCTTTAAGATCATTGGGTCCAACCATAGTTCTTCCTGAATGTCCAACTATTATCTTTTATAGAGTGCCTTTTCTCTTAGCTTTGAGTTAAATTATGCACAAAAAAACCCAAACAAATATATCTAAACTTGTCTTTCATTTCAAAACTTGCTTCAAATTCTGAAGGGATCAGAATACTTGACTAGAACAACAACTCACACTTTTTTGTTGGTTTAAATGGTAAAATTGTCATGACAGTAACAATATAGAACAGTTCTAAAAAAATTGTTCTAAAAATACTACATGTGGGGCTCTTAAAATTTCCAACTTTACAGCAGAATGGGAAAAAAAAAGGAAATAAAGGATCAGCAGTCCCTTTGCAAAGTCAAATGTCTAAAGGGTTAAAGCAAATCACACTTATACATTTAATCCACAAAACCATCCTACTTAATGAAACCAACCTTACCCATTCACGTTTTTCCTCCTCTCATTATTTTGCTTCTGTCAAACTTTTGTCTTTCCCTTGAGTAATACTAGTGTTACCTGCAGCTGGGAAGCACAGTCTTGAAATAGCTGTAGAGTTTGTCTATAGCTTTTGACAGTGATGTTCCTATTCTGTAGCTGACAGACTATCTGGAGCTGGTCAATCATCTTTTGAGCCAGCTGTACAGCCATTCAGGTTTTTGGAAGAATTTTTTTTTAGTCTAACCAAATCCTATTTCTCTGTTTGCTCCTGTGTTCAGAAAGCTGTTGCGTGAGGACCAACTGGAAGCCGTGACAAAAGCAGCCCAGCAGGAAGAGTTGGAAAGGAGGAAACGGCTAGAGCAGCAGCGGAAGGATTATCCAGCCACTATCCCAACTGTACCCCTAGAGTTTCTTCCTGGTGAGTAGTGGGAGATGCCACCTGAAGCAAGATTTTTAAGGATAGAAGCTGAATGAAGGAGAAGGTACTGCCATGCTTGTCCGTGATAGGACAAGGGATAATGGTTTTAAACTAAATGAGGGGAGATTCAGTCTAGATATAAGGAAGATATTTTTTATGATAAGAGTGGTGAAACACTGGGAGAGGTTTCCCAGAGAGTTGGTAGAAGCCCCATCCCAGGAAACGTTCAAGTCAGGCTGGACGGGGCTCTGAGCAACCTGGTCTAGTTGAAGATGTCCCTGCTCATTGCAAGGGGGTTGGACTAGATGGCCTTTAGAGGTCCCTTCCAACCCAAACCATTCTATGATTCTATGCTGCACTTGGACTTCCAAGTGTAAACTCTAAGACAGCACTTCCAAACCACTTGTTGATTCAGTGTAGTCAGTTCCATTTCTGAGCTAGTTTTAAATCAAGATGCTGTGGCTGCTTGGTAAAAGGTGCTGGGTGACTTTTGTTGCAGGTATTTTGACAAGTTAATTGCGTATAAATGTGATGCTGGAACAGGCGTCTCTTGTCTTTCCAACCGGTATGGAAGCTTAAACCAATGGACTTGGCAGAAATGCCAATGTCCTTGGTCCAGATCATATTTGTGCTGTGAAAGGTCTGGTAATGCACAGGTCTGGCACTAGGGATAGTGGCACAATAAATACGGTGCACATATGTTCATGATGTAACCTTGTCCTTTCTTGCATGTTCCAGTGAGCAGAGAAATAGCAGGGAGTATAAATGGTTAAACATCACCTTAACTTCCAGTGAATATGTCATCTTGCATTGTCTTCTAACCCGGATCATTTCAGTGATCTAGTTTATAGCACAACCTTTCAGACTTGGTGTAAAGGGCAGAGAAGTGTTGGAAGTTGTCTTGGGGGTAAGGAGTTCTTGAGTTGATTTTGCCTCTTGAGAAAATGTATGTTCTCCCTTAAGTGCAAGTGTTCAAAACATTTTTTGCATGGGGAGGAAAGAGTAAGAGATATTTAAAACACTTTAACTGTTGTGGAGTAGGTTGCAACCCCAGAAGAACGTTGTTGCTTGCTGAGTCACTGCAGCAGTGCTTATTTGGCCCTGTTAGCTGTCCTCTCTCCCCACATGGCAATGCTTAAACATACAAACAAAGGGTCTTGATCAGCAAAAGTTGTTTATGGTATGTGGGATAGAATTATTAACAGCATCCCTACTAACAAAGGACAGTTATCATCCCTTCAGCAGTTGTTACTTTCTCTACTGAATGAAACCAGCTTTTACTTAAGACCCAAAAAAAGAGAGGACTTTAGCATGTTGCGTGGTCAGTGTTCCCTGGACAGGGCTTGCAAAAGAGAGGGTGCCATCAGCAATGGGCTATTGTTTCAGCATGTTGGGAAAGGAGGAGATTGTGACCCACGAAGCTGAGTCATAGCAGTATTGTAGACAGTGAGAGTCTGTTATGGAAAATTCCAGGGCTAAGTTATTGGAGCAAAAGTGGAAGGAAATACTGTCTGATTGCTGAACAGTTTTGTCTCCTTCCCCATTATTATGAATTACTTATTGTTTCTAATTTATGTTTGTAGAGGACATCGTTTTCAGAACAGCAGAGGCTACCCAGCTCCCCCCTCAGGTCCTGGCTGAGGAAGTGATCTGCCTAGATAGTACCAGCAGTGGCAGTGAAGATGATGCTAAAGGGAAAAATAGCATTAAAGATGGTAAGTGACCAGTTGCCTCACCCTGGTCTTCTCACAGTATGCCGTTTATTTAACCACGTCTCCTGTTCTCATCTAGTCAGATGTTCCAGTAGTGAATCACTTCAGATTTTTGTAGGTCTATTGGTTTCCAAATATAGGGCCAGTTCTGGCCTTTGAGTCCTAAGCTGACATTTATAACCTGGCCTATCAGGCACTCTTGCTAACTTGTGTTTATTTCTGCTTTATAAATGCACTTGATTTTGCTTAGTGCTCTGCTGAGAATGAGATGTAGCATCATCTGCTATGTATAAAAGGAGCATCTAAGTATTCAGATCTGGAACTGAAAGTGGGTTTTGTGTCCCTTGTCCCACATGGATCTAACCTGACTCCTTTATACCACTCCACTGGAGTCCTTCTGCCTGATTTTCTTGGTTGTCCTTAGACATTGTATCAACAGACAAAATGCATGTCTGGGTTTGGGAATTAAGAAGACATGTGGAGGAAAATGTAAAACACTTACAGAAACTGTCTCATGTTCTGTTTGGAGCAGCCCAAATTAATGTTATATGAAACATGGGAAAACTCATGCTTTTATTTGCTAGCCTGAGGGGCCTGGTGTGTGCCTATATTGTGCCTGCTTATTCAGGGCGGGTCATTAGGCCAGTGTGGAATTGCAAAAGGTGGTAGCCTTATTTTCCAGATACAAGGGTTTTTTCCATGCATGATAAACCCTGACATCAAGTTAACCTTTGCCCTTATTCTCTCCTGTTTTGGTTACTTTACAGAAGTGATTGAACTGAGTTCAGGAGAGGATGATGCCCTCCAAATTGTGGACAGCAGTGACTCTGGCAATGAAGGGGAGGAGGATGGCAGTGAAGAGAGCAGTGGCTCTCATGTGAATGATGCCTTAAATCAGTCAGATGCTCTGGGGCAAGTCATTGTCAACATCAATCACCCACCAAATGAGGAGGACATTTTCCTGGCTCCCCAGCTTGCACATGCAGTAAAACCTCATCAGGTAGGCTTTATTAACCTTGAAAACGCAATGCATTCAGGCAAGCCTGCCTTGTAACCTCCGCAGAACTTCTTTGGTGAGATCTGTGACCAGTCTGGTTGTGGTGGTGGCTGTTGTGGGCAGTCAAACAATAAGGACAAACTAAAGGAGGTTAGGGCTATGTATGACTTTGGCTATTGTTATCGTATGATAACCAGCGTATTTAACTCTTATTTCAAGAGCCCAAACTAGTCTTCAGTGACAAGATAAAAGAGATGAGGGTGTAGTGCTTATTTCTGGCTGTACTTCTAACAAGATTCCTTCAGCTCTCAAAGGCAAAATATTTTATAAATATTATAGTTCATTGTGATGTGCAAGAAGTTTTTTACCTGGGTGTCCTGGTGATGGATGGTGTGGTGATACCTGGCACAGACAAGAATGTTTTCCTCTGTGTGTTTAGGTGAACATTTTTGAAATTAAATTATATCCATAAACAAACTAATCAACCCAAATTCAGATTCTCTGGCTACAAATGTTATATTCTCAGGAATTTTTATAAGTATCTAAAAACAATTGACTCTCTGAGTCTTCCCTAGATTAGAATACCATAGAGAGCTTGAAACATCCCTTTTATATTTTCATGATTTACGCAATCCTAATGCGCTTGCCACTCTGTAAATACATACCCATCTTGTTGTTTTCTCCCACTATTCTAATACCTTTTCTACTTTTCTGTCTAGATTGGTGGGATCCGATTCCTGTATGACAACTTGGTCGAGTCCTTGGAGAGATTTAAAACCAGCAGTGGGTTTGGGTGTATTTTAGCACATAGCATGGGCCTGGGCAAGACCATACAGGTCATCTCTTTCTTGGATGTACTTTTTCGACACACGGAGGCAAAGACTGTTCTTGCCATTGTACCTGTAAGTAGCTCATGTGAAGGACTGGCTGAGGGGCTTCCTTGCACTGCTTCTTTCTTTGCATAGAGAAGATTGATTCATGTCCTGTTTGACATCAACCTCTGTCGTACCCTTGATGCTCTTCTCCCTCTTTCATTCCCTGTGTCCCTCGGTCTGCATGCTGTGGTCTGTCCCTTCGCTCTGGACCCAGCTGAGTTTTATTCCCTATTCTCCTTTCTGCTCTTAAAATCCTGAGTAACTCAATTGGGTTTTTAATCTTTCTGTGGCTAACTTTTTCAGGTGAATACGCTCCAAAACTGGCTAGCAGAATTCAACATGTGGCTCCCAGCACCTGAAAACCTTCCTGCTG
>NW_010300060.1:5158-18739 GCF_000700745.2 Antrostomus carolinensis | reverse complement strand
AGAGGTGCAGCCCCGCACCTTCAAAGTCCACATCCTGAACGATGAACACAAGTAGGTGCCGGTGAAAGCCCTTTTGAGCTCCTGGACTTGTGTCTTATGGAATTGTTTTTGGAATTACTGTTGCAGAGTGTTTAGTTTGGGCTAATTCTGTGCCCTTGACTCCCAGATGTTTTCTACTCTGAATTTGTTGTGGATGCCATCTTGAGAGGAGGATTTTGGTCCCTGGGAGAGATTTACTGTCTCTTTTATTCAGTATTTATATCTTGTACTTCCTTCTCACACTGCCAGTGCATCTTTCTGTTCTTCCCTAAATGCTGAGATCAAGAACCCAGTTGCAGAGACAGCTACTTCTGCAGAGAGGAGCAGAAGTGCTCTGGTTTGTTTCTGGTGGTACACTGACTCCCTGGCAGAGTCCTGGGACTTGTAAGGCGTGTCCCCCCTATTCCACATCTCTTGTATTTTAAATGTTAGATTTTTTCCCTGGGATTTTTCACACACTTAGGGATTCCTCTGCTCGACATTGTGATTTTCAGTGAATTGTGTTGTCCTTGAAGGATTCTGGCAAATTATACAGAGCCTTCTTTTCCAGAAGGGAGAGATCAATCATTGCAGATGCAGGCTGGTGCGGAGTGTATTCTTGGCTCGTGGATCTCTGCTTCTTTCTGGGTCATTTGTCTTGCATGGATCAAGACAGTGTAGTCATCCTAGGGAACTCTCAGTTCATTGACTGTGTTCATACACTTATCTGTTGAGGTCTTCACCTCCTGGGTGGAATGTACTTTGAATCTGCTGATGCTACTCCAGCCATGTGTGTACTGTTGGATAGGATCTGGTGTGCTCTGGGAAGATTGAGTGAGAACAGTGTCTGGATCTGAACCAGTTGTGAGCAAGCTAGCAGGGAAGGAATAGTTGAGGGGCACTGGCATTGGAAGAGACAACAAAAAGGATAAACAACTTGATCATTACAACCACGTACATTAGCAGCTCGTTCTGAAAATGGTTTTTGCAGAGGCAGTCTCCTCAACAGCTCTGTAAAAAGGATGCTCTCAAGTTTGATGTGCTTTTGTACATGACAAACTTCTACATCTCAGTTCCTGTAAGGATTTGTCATTCTCAACGCTGCTACCCATGGCACATAAAAGGCTTTTTTGTTTTCCTCTGTACCAGATTGTCTCAGAAAGAAACTTCATTGTATTCCTCTGTCTAATTTGATGCAAGAAACTGCTTTAATTAATTGAAAGGGTCTTTTTTTCTCAGCAGACTCCAATCCAGTGGTTCAAACTGAAACTGGAGAGAAAGCTCACAGTTTATTTGGTTGGTTTGTTTGTTTTGCAGGACAACGGCTGCGCGTGCAAAGGTGGTCAATGACTGGGTGATAGAGGGTGGTGTGCTGCTGATGGGATATGAGATGTACCGTCTCCTCTCACTGAAGAAGTCCTTTGCCACTGGCAGGAAGAAGAAAACAAAGAAACAAACTGGCCCTGTCATTATTGACTTGGATGAGGAAGACCGTCAGCAAGAGCTTCTGAAAGGTGGGAGGCCAGTCAGTCCTCGAGAGAGTGTGATCCTGTTGTCCAGCTGGCTATCACCCCTGGCAGCAGAGGGAAACAACCCGTAACTTGCTTTTAGCATCCTTGACATGATCAAACTTTGCTGGGCAGGATTGTGATTTTGGAGACAGAAGATTGTTGAGCTTTGGTTGAGTCTTTCATTTCTTGCAATGGCTGCAAGTAATCATGGAAGACAGTACACGGAACTTGGGGATCTGTCTGTGTGATTTTTACCAGTCTGATCTGATGCAAGACACTGAACTTGATGTGATGCTGGCCTTTGCGCAGAAATCAAGGGACAGTCATATCTAGTCATTACCATGTTATGCTAAATTGGAGCTAGTGTCTAGTCACATTTTATTTCCTGAATCATCCTTACTCTCTGCCACCCATGAATACTGCTTTTTTTATCTTTCAGAACTACCCCTCTTTTTCTTTTTGTGAAGTTGGTTGACCATATAAAACCAGAACTTTGTCTTATTCATCTCTAACTAAAACTTAATGTTCCTTGTCCTCAGGGATTGAGAAAGCTTTGTCTCGCCCTGGCCCAGATGTGGTTATTTGTGATGAGGGACATCGGATAAAGAACTGCCATGCCAGCACTTCGCAGGCCCTGAAGAACATCCGCTCCCGCCGGCGGGTGGTGCTGACTGGCTACCCACTCCAGAACAACCTCATTGAGTATTGGTGCATGGTAGACTTTGTCCGACCTGACTTTCTAGGCTCACGGCAGGAATTCAGCAACATGTTTGAGCGCCCTATCCTGAACGGGCAGTGTATTGACAGCACCCCTCAAGATGTCCGTCTCATGAGGTATCGCAGTCATGTCCTGCATAGCCTACTGGAAGGCTTTGTGCAGCGGTGAGTCCACAAGGAGTTCTTAATGGTGTAGTCCATGCCAACAGCTTCTTCATCCCAAATTAGCCTGCTTGTTTGCTGAGTTTATGCAGTACAGCTAATCATGCTGCCTTAGAGAATCATAGAATCATTTAGGTTGGAAAAGACCCTTAAGATCATCAAGTCCAACTGTTAACTTAACACTGCCAAGTCCACCACCACCAAACCATGTCCCTAAGCACCACGTCTACCTATCTTTTAAATACCTCCAGGAGTGGTAACTCAACCACTTCCCTGAGCAGCCTGTTCCAGTGCTTGACAACCCTTTTGGTGAATAAATGTTTCCTAATATCCAATGTAAACCTCCTCTGGCACAACTTGAGGCCATCTCCTCTCATCCTATCTCTTGTTACTTCAGAAAAGAGGCCAACACCCACCTTGCTACAGTCTCCTTTCAGGTAGTTGTGGAGAGTGATAACGTATTTTCTCCAGACTAAATAACCCCAATTCCCTCAGCTGCTCCTCAATAAGACTTGTGCTCCAGACCCTTCACCAGCTCTGTTGCTCTTCTCTGGACACGCTCCAGCACCTCAGTGTCTTTCCTGTAGTGAGGGGCCCAAAACTGAACACAGGATTCAAGCTGCGGCCTCACCAGTGCTGAGGGGGATGGTCACTTCCTTATTCGTGCTGGCCACACTATTTCTGATATAAGCCAGGATGCTACTGGCCTTCTTGGCCACCCGAGCACACTGCTGGCTCATATTGAGCTGGCTGTCAACTAACACCCTCAGGTCCTTTTCTGCTGGGCAGCTGTTCTTCCCCGGGCCTGTAGCGCTGCATGGGGTTGTTGTGACCCAAGTTCAGGACCCAGCACTGAGCCTTGTTGAACTTCATACAGTTGGCTTCAGCCCATCAATCGAGCTTCTTAGGCCTGAGTTTTAAACAGGTACCTTATCTGTCTTTGTGGGAGGTTCTTAAGCATACAGAGAAACCACAGAGGAGGTTATTAGGTTAGTAGCTCCATATTTCTCTTGGAATCTCTGTCTTGTTCAATCTGTCAACTGCAAAGTGTTCTTTATGGCTCTGTTTTGCCTTGGGGGTAGAATTAAAGTTGGTTTGCTGTTTTTGTTACCACAGACTGATAATGGAGAACAACACCTCTAACTGTATCAGAGTGACCTCAGGTTTATTTTGATGTCTTAATAGTTATTTCGGAAGTGCACTTTCTGCCATCCTCTACCCAAGGATCTGAAAGTGTTTCACGAACCCTCAGTTATGAAAAGTGACAGTGACTCCACCACCCTGGAAACAAATCAGCTTTGTTTCTTAGATGAGGGTTCTAAGATGCTGGACCAGTGATTTGAATGGAGTGTCTTAGTCATTGGCAGAGCTAAAAAAGAGACTTTAGGTCTGTCTTCTGTTTTTCAGCTGCCATGGAAAACAGGACTTTCATCACCCTCTTAACACTGCGACCGGTGCTAGAAGATTGTATCATTTGAGATCTCTGTAATTGTGCTTACAGTTGGTATTTGGCTGCAGGGAGAGTATCTCCCAAGTGTTGTGCATTAGACAAGGATGCAACTAGAGGTCTTTCTCCCTGCAACCAAGCAGGCAAGAAGTCAAAATCTTACCCTACAGGCAGTCACAGAGAGATCAGACTGGGAAATTCCCTTCCCTCTGTTTATCTCTGTCTCTGTCTTTATTTTCTCCACAGGCGAGGCCACAATGTGCTGAAGGTTCAGCTTCCATCTAAGGAAGAACATGTCATTTTGGTACGTCTTTCAAAGATCCAGCGGGCCCTTTATACGGAGTTCATGAACCGGTTCCGAGACGCAGGCAACAGTGGCTGGCTGGGACTGAACCCACTCAAAGCTTTCTGTGTCTGTTGTAAGGTAGGTTTTGACAGGAGCTGCAAAGCAATATATCTAGTATATAAGGGAAAGGCAAGAATAGGAGTGAAAAAAAGAGGTAAAAGTGTGGTTTGGCCAGGTACATCTCTCCTCAGAATGCCCTGCAGTAGCCCAGCAGAATTGTTATCCCCACTTCCAGAACTGGGATGCAAGGATGTTAAAAATCTTGTTCCAATTTGTACAAGAAACCCGCAGCCATCAACAGAACCAGAACTGGACTGATACCTTAACCATTTACCTGCTGCAGTGCAAACAAGCAGCTTCCTCTGTGTTTGTGCTGTGTGGGCTGCGTAGCAGCCTTCTGTTTTGTTCTCAGGGAAAGAATTTGACAGTTTTAAAGTCAGGAGAGCCTCAGTTAAGAGAGTTCATACCTTGTGTCATGGCAGAATCATGCTATTTTACTACCTTAATGCAGCCAGACTGGCTTTTTCTGCAGTGCCTTCTGGTTCCATATGGGGATGGTGATGAGATGATCAAAACATTAGTTCTTTCCTTTGAATAGCTGTAAGGCCTTTCACTCCACAATCGTTGGCAGGCAGCAGGTCAGCGCAGGCCTAACCACTTTCTTTTCATACTCCTTCAGATCTGGAACCATCCAGATGTGTTGTATGAAGCTCTGCAAAAGGAGAATCTGGCAAATGAGCAGGATTTGGATGTGGATGACCTTGGCACAGCAAGTACTAATTCCCGCTGCCAGCCTCAGGGAATGAAAGTTAAAACAGAGAGTAATGCTTTGGCATCACCAGTTGGAGAAGCTACTAATAGCAAGTTCCTTCAGAGTGTCGGCTTCAACCCCTTTCAGGAGAGAGCAAATCAGGTTGTTACGTATGAGTGGGTGAGTACTACTGCTGGAAAACTCCTCATTTGGAGAATTACAATGAACATAGACTAGATACTTACTCTGAAAGACTGTACCTCTTTTTGGTAGGACAGTTTTCTGAACTAGAGCAAAGAAGACACTCTTCTGTTTAAGAGTTGGGGATTTCTCATCGATTTTCTCTGCCACAGAGCATCTTGATAAGCATGTCTGTATGGCACTGGGTAGGGATTTTGGGACTCTCATGAGGCTGGAATGTGGGCAACACTTTTTTATACCATTGTTTTCATCTGACCAAAAAGGTTGTGGACTTTGTTATTCTAAAAAAAGTGTTAGGGTGAAGTTTAACCTAGATAACATGGTGGTAAATCTAGTGGGCTGAAGGAGAGGTCTTGAGATAGCGAGTCATGAGAGGTTAAGAGGATGCTCATTCATCCATACTCCAAGAAGTTTGTCATTTGGAGCTTCTGGAATGGAAGGTAGCAGCAGTAGTTGGGAGTAACATTGTCACCTGGACCTGACTGGATGTACATAACCTCTCTGCAATTATTTATTTCTCTCACCTTGAGACAGGATTGTTGAACTAAACAGGGAATGAGCAACTCCACCTGTAATAGTCTCCTGTTTCTCGGTAGGCCAAAGACATCTTGTGTGATTACCAGACGGGAGTCTTGGAGAACTCACCCAAGATGGTGTTACTGTTCCACCTAATTGAGGAAAGTGTGAAGCTTGGAGACAAGATCTTGGTCTTCAGGTAAGTAAAGTATCAACAACTGATCCTACAGTCACTAAATGCTGGAGTAGCTGAACCCCTCCTGGTACTAGCAGATCGTTACCTGGGGTGAGTGGTGTGGCAGTTTCCCTTTTCTTTGTTGTATTAGATCCTGATTTTCCTCCATGGGTTTTATACTTCTGCCACTATCAAATTTACTAGTGAGAAGTGTGCTGCCACAAACAGGGTTTAACAACCATCAACGCTGTCATGGTGGGGGAAGAGTTCTGATACTCCACTTTTGCTGCTGTGGGGGGCTTTCTCCTGAACAAAGATTTTGGTTTTGCAGCCAGAGCTTGTCCACGTTATCTGTCATTGAAGAGTTTTTGGCAAAGAGACCAATGCCGAGTCCTCCAGGGTCAGATGGAGGAGTTCACAACTGGGTCCGAAACATCAACTATTACAGTGAGTGCAGCCAATCCTCCTCTCTTTTGGTGTGACGCTATTTGATCCTTTTGATGGACTAATTCCTGAAAGTCACCCACCATCTTCTTGTAGTTGTCCCTGGGTGTGAAAATGCTCTTCTGAAGCATTCTTCTGATGAGGTGTCTTTCAGATTGTAATTACTTTAGTTGCTTGGGAAGACAGTGTCAGTTTGATAGCAACTGATAACTCTTAAATCCTTTTTTTGACATCTTACTCAGAACATGTTAGACATCTTTAACATCTCACTTACACACTAGTGCTTTTTTAAGTTTTAAAAGATACTTTTTGCTTCCTGTTTGGCTGTTTTCTAGATCTTTCTTCCCAAACCAGAATCACTGTGGAATGCTTTCACTAGTGCAGGACTGTGAATTTCTCCTCCCCTCTTCCCCAGCTTTAAATCTTGTTCAGGGATGGGTTGTTGCTTTGTGTGGCTACTTTACAGGCCAGGACTGAGAAGAGCAGTGGTTATGGTGTTCCTGATTTTTGCAGCGCTCCCAGAAGCAAGCTGCTGCTGCCCAGGACAGAGACGTGATCCCCCCTGCGCTCCTTTAGACCAGTACTCTCAGTGCTCAGATCCAGTCTATGGGGTTTTGCTAAAGACTTTCACAATTTTACTTTCTCTTGGTTCCTCAAGCTTCCAGCATACGAGGCCTTTGTGCCTGCTGCTCTTGCTTGCTTTGTGTCTTGCCTAATGCGGAGCCTCAATGGGCTTGGTGCATTGTAGCACTCCCAGTCTCAGCCTTGCCAAGCTTGAGTAATGTTTTCCTTAATCTTTCACTTGAACAAATCCCAACCTAGCTGGCTGCATTGCACCTGCCTGGTTGGGCAAATTAGAGGTACAGAGTGGTCCAGTTGAGGTCCTGTAGTCCATGACTTGAGGAAGACCTAGAATTGATTGGGAACCAGTGCCAAAGCTCAGTGTTTAGGAAGTGGTTTTGTTCTGATGGGATATTCTCCTAAACATACAGAGCATTTAAATGTGTCCTTAATTTCCTTCTCAGGACTGGATGGCAGCACCTCTGCCTCGGAAAGGGAACGACTGATTAACCAGTTCAATGACCCCAGCAACACCTCTGTTTGGCTCTTCCTCTTGTCCACACGGTAAGTTGGCTAGAGCAGAAAGGCACAGTGGAGGACTTGCACTGATGCTCTGTATGCATGTGGGTTTTCAGTTCTTAACTTCCTTCGTAACATGCTCTAGAGACTCTATGAGATGTTAACACCATCTGCTTCTGAATTCCTTAGGGCCGTAGAATTTTAGCCTTAGTCCTTTGCAACAACTTAACAACAGTCTTGGAAACCAAACATGGGTTTGAAGTTGCCCGTATGACTGGAGGGAACTTTCCATAGACACCTCAACTCTTGGCTGTGATGGTTGTCCTGCCCAGAAGCTTTGACAATTGGCCAAGGCAACAATTTGAAATTTGCTTTTAATTTCTAGTGCTGGGTGTTTGGGTGTCAACCTCATTGGAGCAAACAGAGTGGTAGTGTTTGATGCTTCTTGGAACCCATGCCATGATGCCCAGGCCGTGTGCCGAGTGTACCGCTACGGGCAGAAGAAGCCATGCCACATTTACAGACTGGTTTCTGATTACACCCTTGAGAAGAAGATCTATGACCGTCAGATCTCCAAGCAGGGCATGTCGGGTAAGTGTGGATGGACGTGGCACTCTGCTCTTGACTTTCACTTCTTTTAGCTCCTTTAAGTCCTGTTTCTGTGGTTTCCGTAACTTGTTTTTTAAGGTTGAAAACCAGATAGCCAAAGAAGTGAGAGACACTCTCCTAGGGTTATGTTTGATGTTTATGAGCTGGCAGTGACATGAGACCCTCTAAGAAGTTTATGGCAGAGCAGTAGAGGTTGTAGAACCAGCATCCTGCAGCAGGGCTGTGCTATCAGTCCAGTGCAGTGCCATTTACTTTCCCTGCTGCTCTCCTGGCTGCTACAAGAGACTGGAGACCTGGGGAGTGGTCATCCTGTTTCCCCTGTGCTTGGGTATTACTTGTCTTAAAATGGGCAGTACTTATTAAATAGCTCTGTACCTCCATTTCTCCAGCAGCAAGTGAGGGAAAACAGTGAAATTAAAATATATATTGATACCTTTGGCTGATAGTGCTTACTTAGGAGCCAAGAACAATTAATTCATTCCAGTTCTGACCTGCTCTTGTACCAGAAGTATCTTTTGTGCTGGCTTGTGCCAGCTGTTGAGCTGCATTTGTAGAGCATGCAGCTGAGGGTTATGGTGACCCAAAGAGTTCTGCTGCCTGTGTTCTTTGTCTCGAAACTCAGCTCCAGAGGCAGCAGCCCAGTGTGATCAGCTCAGTATGCTATCCTGCACTCGAGGTGGAGTCCTCTGGCAGCTGGCCTGGCTCCCAGGACAGTCCTGGATATAGAAGTTTTTCTCCACGTGCTCCCATTTGCCCTGTGTGCAGGAAGGAATGTCCAAGGAAAACTTTCAGGCTCTTGCAAGGGAGGGACTGTGGCTGCTTTTCTGAGCTTTCGACTCAACAGGGTTCTGTAAATTTCAGTTTCTGTTTATGAACTTGTGCATTTTTGGTGGGATTTGCGGAAGGGTATGGACTGATGTGGCTGCAGGTCTGTCCCAGGGCTTGTATGTTTTCAGCCTTGTGATGTGAGATGGGACACCATCCGTAATTAGCTTCATGTTGCTGCATGCCAGGAGCTCAGTGACCTGCAGTGCATTGCTGTGCAGTCTGGAGCACAAAGCATTTGTCAGCCTGACTTGGTCAAACAGGCTTATCTCTGAACGTGGCTGATGAATTTTCTCTGTGCCCTGACATTTACAGAAGGCTTCTGAGGACTGTGCAGGTTGCAAGGAGGGAGCTCTATTAGGACAGGAGTGTAGGAAGTGCAGCAGGCAGCAGTACCTGTCTCTTCCCTTCTCTGCTCACTCTGTTCCCTCTGTTTTCCAGATCGGGTGGTGGATGATCTGAACCCAGTACTGAACTTCACCCGACGGGAGGTGGAGAACCTGCTGCATTTTGTGGAAGAGGAATCTGACCCTGCTCAGCTCTCCCTCAATCCAAGCAAGATGAAGGAGTCTGTTCTACAATTAGCCTGTCTCAAGTATCCTCACCTCATCACCAAGGTAAGAGCAACCTGCTTCCTTGCTGACACAGCACTGTACAGGCAGGACAAGGTCTGAAGGAGTCTGGCTGTGTGGTGGGGACATGGTGGCAAGAAGGATGCATCTGTGCACTGGTGGGAATAGGTCAAAAATCCTCTAGAAAGGGCCCTAAGAGCCCTTCCCTTCCCTTAAATATCTTCTACGCATTTAGAGACACCTCTGTCCTGGACAGGTTTGGGAGCAGGGTGTAGGGCACCCCTTTCTCCAACTTGGTGCTGTGCCAGGAAGGTGACAGTGGCATATCCCAGCTTGCTGCCAGCTCTCTTCCTGGGGTGGCTTTAAAACAAAGCTGGGACAGCCAGCACTTGCCTGTGCTGTGAAGAGTTTCATGGGTAGGGTGGTGCCATGGGGCTCTAGTAGCTGTGTGATGTCTTGGCAGGCTCCGTCCTTGCACTCAGCCTGGCCTGTGGCTGGTGGGTTTTGCTGTGTGCTGGTGGTAAGCGATGACCTTGGCTGGGCAGGCTTAGTGATAGTGAGCGAGGGCTTAGCTGACTGTCAGTCTTCAAGCTGAGCCTTGGTCACATCCACAGCGTTGTCCCACACATGCTTCACCGTGACCAGCTCTGTCTTCCAACTCCCCTCTTCCCTGCTCCAGCCTGGGCTGCAGGCAGCGCTGATGCAGGGACTGGGTGGCTGCCATTTGGGGCACGTTGGTTCCCTCGTGTGGTGTGTTGGTGTCAAAACCTCAGTGCTGTGGGTTTGCAGGAGCCTTTTCAACATGAGTCACTGCTGATCGACCGGAAGGAGCACAAGCTGACCAAGGCAGAGAAGAAAGCAGCCAAGAAGAGCTATGAGGAGGAAAAGCGAGCGTCCGTCCCTTACACCCGGCCGTCCTACGCACAGTATTACCCAGCCAGTGACCAGAGTCTGACAAGCATCCCTGCCTTTAGCCAGAGGAACTGGTGAGTACCTGCCTCTTCCCCTTCTTCCTGTAGACATGAAATGAGGGTGCAGAGGATGCTTAGCCCTGTCAGTGGGTGCACTGCACTTTCCTCCCTCTTCTCTCACTAGGCGACCAGCCCTCAAGGGTGAGGACAAGCCAGTGGCAAGCGTCCGCCCAGTTCAATCCACCCCCATTCCTATGATGCCCCGGCACGTCCCCATGGGCAGTGCAGGATCAACCTCAAGTTCCAACCCTGCTGTCAACTTCCCCATCAACTATCTACAGCGAGCCGGTGTCTTTGTGCAGAAGATTGTCACCACCACAGGTGAGTTGTTGGTGCTCACAGTGAGTTGAGTTGTGATGCCCATGGTGAATTGAGGAGCAGGGTGAGTTGTTGATGCCCACATGGGCTGTGGACAGACAGACATCAGAGCCACTGATACTGCCTCTCTGCATTTGAGTGGTTCCCTTGTACCTGGAGGTCTTTCCCTGCAGATGTGTAAGGGGCATGGGCCTGGTGGGTTGTTGTGAGTGAACTCCCCATGAGAGTTCACTTTTTGGGATAGGGGAGATGCTGGGCCAGAGCTGCATGACTTTTGCTTCCTTGGAGCCTCTGCTGCTTTCCTGTGCTGCTCAGAAATAAACCCAGGGCTTAATTCTAGCTCAGCACATAGGAGAGACCACTGCACTGCAAGCAGAGGGGGTTGGTGGTGCACCTGTGTCTGGCATGTAATTTCACAGACACTGTTCTGTTTCTTTCCTCACTGACAGATATCGTGATTCCGGGTACAAACACATCCACTGATGTACAGGCAAGAATCAGTGCTGGTGAGAGCATCCACATCATCCGAGGGACAAAAGGTAAGTCCCTCTGTCTTTGTAAGACCTGGGGGTAGGGCCCTAGCCAAAGAAAAGGATGTAAAAGCATGAATCTGTCCCTTGGGAGGAAAAGAAACAAGAAGGGGAGGAGATCTGGACTCTGCAGTGGCTCTGTTGCAGCCCATGCTTTGAGTGTGCTGTTGTAGCTGATGCTTTGGGGCTATTGCAGCTGTGGCTGCTGCTACCTCTGAGAGGAGCTGTGGAACTTTGTGGCCTGGTGTCTCGTTCTCACAACGCCCACTTGCATGTACTGGGGCAGCCGAACACTTCCTGGTGCTCCCAGAGCAAGTTTAGTCCCAAGCATGAAGTTCCACTTTTCCCACCAGCAGCACATCAGGAGGGGGTGAGCTCCAACCTGGGAAAGCTGAAAGGGTGGAAGTGAGGAGTGAGGAAGGGGGAAGAAGCCCCCACTGATCTCCCTGCATGATCTGTGGGCTGGCCTTATGCAGCGCTGCTGTCCTCTTCATGCCTGGGCAGCCCCATGGGCTCGTGGAAACCGTGACTGCAGTTGTTGTGCCTCTGTTCCAGGGACGTATATCCGGACCAGCGACGGGCGGATTTTTGCTATCCGGACCACTGGGAAGCCAAAGGGCAATGAAGACCGTCGCACAGCTGCCTCAGGTAGGGGCTTGTGTGAGGCTTGCTCTGTGCTTTCCTGCCCAAGTGTCTGAGGTGGTGTTCCCTGGCTGCCTTCCGTCACGCCTGTGTTCAGAGCTGACCCCACAATCTTCCCATGATGTCCCCACCTTCCTTTCCACTGTTGCGTACTTCTTGGCCCACAGGTTTTTCTCCAAGATTGTCTTTCTCACCTGCCTCCATCTCCTTATTTCCAGGCTCCCAGAGCTCTTCGCTGGAGTCCACAAGCAATGGCAGACACAGTGCCTCATCACCGCAGCTCCCCAGCGCAGAGGAGCTCACTCGGCCCATATCCCCCGACAGCCCCGAGATCATCAGTGAGCTGCAGCAGTACGCGGAGGCAGCGGCTGCCCGGGAGTCCCGCCACAGCTCTCCCAGCACCAACGCAGCCCAAGCCCACCCCGCTCGCACGGACAACGCGCCCAGCTTAGCAGCTCGAGGAGGCGAGCAGCGTGTGGGGGGGATTCACTGCGTGGCTCCCTCTCTGTCTTCAGCCCAGCCGGCCACTAGCCAGCACGTCGATGGCCACTCGGTGTTGGACTTACGGGGCAACAAGCGCAAGTCGACCTCTCCGTCGGCTCCGGAGGAACAAGCCCGCAGGCAGCAGAAGAAACGCCAGTTGCCATCGTCCGTGCAGCCGTACGAACACGGGTACCCTGTCTCTGGTGGGTTCGCCATGCCTCCTGTCTCTTTAAACCACAACCTAACCCATCCATTTGCCTCCCAACCAGGAAACTCCTTGTACATGGGCACTGGCTCCTCTTATTACCAGCTGCCCAATTTACTCCCAGACCCTCATCTGGTGTTCCCTGTGACTACTGACCCTCTGCTGACAGCCGGCACCGCCAGCTCTTCTGCTGCTACCTCAGCCACCGCCAGCGTCCCCTCATTCATGCTCAACCCTTCTCTGACGGGGGTGCTGCCCAATTACTCGCTTCCCTTCACGCAGTCACTCCTGCCCGAGCCCAGGATGTTTGCTCCTTTCCCAGCCCCCGTCTTGCCTAGCAGCCTTCCCAGGAGCATGGCATCTGCCTACCCTGGCTACATGTCCCCTCACTCGGGCTACCCAGCCGGGGGCCTCCTTCGGTCCCAGGTGCCTCAGTTTGAACCCCAGGAGGTCCCAGAGGTGGGATGCAGCTCTAATGAGGAGGACAAAGACGACGATGTTATAGAGATCACAGGGAAATAATGGGTGCAGCTCCTGCTGGGTCTCAGCTCTGCCAGGAGGCAAAAGTTGCAGGACCTTTTTGGGAGTCAGGATTTCCCCTCTGGGCCATGGCAGTGGGTGGAGAAGGATGTGAAGGGTGTGGCGTGGGGGTTGTTTTGTTCTTTTCATTTTGTTTTGGATTTTTAGCTGTCAAGGATCTGAATTGTATTAGGGGCTGGGAGATGGGAGGGGGATAGAGTGGACCTGCGAGGGCCAGGGGAGCAAGAGCCAGGGGAGGAGGGAAGCAGCAGTGCAAACCATAGGAGTGCCTCCCTCCCAGCTCTGTCTGTCTGTCTGTCTCTGTTCTCTGTCTTGTCTGGAAGGGGGAGGCTTGGTGTTGCGAGTCACTGCCCTTCTCAGGCCTGGAGGCACGGGCTTGACTGCTGGCAAGGCCGAGCTCCCTCTCACATGAACTGCCTTATCTGTGAACTTCTCTCACTCCGGGAGGTGTGGGCCAGGGAGGTGACTCCAGCAGAGGTTGGGGACAAGGCATTTTTACTGGGGAGGGAGTGGGAGGG
>NW_010300060.1:2694-5027 GCF_000700745.2 Antrostomus carolinensis | reverse complement strand
GAAAAAAAAAAAGAAAAAAAAGAAAAAGAAACAAAACACCCCAAAACCAATTTGTCATCCTCTTCAAATTCACATGAAACTAGTATGAGAGCTCCAGGCAGGCTCCTGCCGCAGTGAGGAGGGCAGGGCTCTGATGGGGGTTCCCCTGGGCCCTTCTTGGAGGGTCCTGTCCTCCTCCCAGACCTTCTGGAGGGTCCCATCCAAGGTAGGTTGGTCCTGTGGTTCTGGTGCCAGCTCTGTGTGCCAGATCAGTGGAGCAATCCCAGACATCTTGGTGGCTGTCGGAGGGGAATCCTGGTGACTTCCCTGGCTCCGTGGCCCTGCCAGGCTGTGTGAAGGCCACGTCTCACCCTGACGTGACCCACCAGATCTGGGGGTAGGTGGGCTCACTGCTGCTTCTCCCCCACACCAGGCAGTGGAGAAGTTTGGGAGGGGATACTGGACCCAGTGCCGGTTGCTGTTGAATCTGTGATTGGAGCGACATCCCCCTGCATAGAATCTCTGCATTAATTTATTTCATGAAGGCATAATATTTATTGTTTGGGGGACTCTTTCTTTCTACTTTTAAATTAATTTCCATATTAAAAAAAAAAATAAAAAAAAAAAAAGCTGGCCTCCATCATGCAGTGGTTGCTGTCGGGTTGTCTGTGTGCGCAGAAGCAGCCGGCTGACCAAAGCGTAGCCTAGAAGCAGAGCCAGCTGCCGAGATTGCCCATAGCTGAGCTGTGCTGCGTTGGCTGGATGTGCCCCGTCAGGGGATCGATGTGCCAGAGCAGGGAGGAGCTGCTCCCCATGTTCTGCAGCAGCCAAAAGGAGGATGGAGTCCTCCCTTCAGCTGCTGCAGGTGGAGGGAGCATGTGTGGAAGCCTCCTGTGCTCGTTCCTAGTGAGCAGGAGGGCTCTGAGGTGTGCAGAGCTGGGAAGGTAGAGCTCCTGCCAGGGAAAGTGCCTTTCCCCATGCAGGGAGTGGCACTTGGCCCAGCCCTGCTCTGCTGCCCGTGTGCAGAGTCTGGCCTGAGCCCTGGCAGCCAACACGCTGGCCGCTCGCCGCAGTGCCAGGGCTCCTAAGGAGAGGCTGGGCTACCCAAGCGCAGCTGAACGAGGTGTGTGTGACTCTGTGTGTGTGTGTGTGTGAACATGTTAGGATGGAGACTGGAAATCTGGGAACCTGTGTGTCACATCTGGGTGTCACCAGGCAGGTGATGTCCTCGCCTGTGTGGGATTTTCTGGGAGTGTGGCTGGGACCTTGGGGCAGTGGTAGCTTGTAGGGGACCTCTGGAGCTCTGGAAGCTGCAGTCACTGGTGTTTGCTGGGACCAACTGGGTGTAGGAAAGGGCAGGATGTCCTGATATCCTCCATCAAAGGGGTGCTGGAAGATGGGCACCTCCCTTCCTGAGAGAGAGAGAGAGGGGTGTGTGTGCACGCATGTGTTACAAAAACATAATAAAAACTGTTACGGGGCTTTCCTCGTGTCTTTCTCTGTTGAATGGACATTGTCTGTCACACATAACCACACCATTCATAGAAGCCTTAGATCAACAGTTTAGCTATGCAAATTATTTTAATTATTTTTTTAAAAAACCAACATTAAAATAGTGCTTTCTTCTTTAACATATCCTAGGAGTTGAAAACCGAGGGGTTCTGAGCAAACTGCTGGACAACTTGTCTTTGGATGCACCATGGAAATAAAAATCAAACCCCCCCACAAAAGTAACAAAGCAAATTAACTGATGGTGTTCATGCAAGTTTCTCCAAAGACTTGACAGTGCTGCGTCTGTGAGTCGTGCCCTCCTGTGCTCTGTGTGTCCACCTCATGCACAACCCTGTGACACTGATTGTATGATGAGCTTGCCCAGATGTCCGTTGCATCCCTGTGAGGCTGTCAGTTTTCTGGTGGGTTTGGGGAATGGACCCTAGGCAAGGGCTTTCCTTGTCCAGAGTAGCCAGTGTTGAGACCTGCGGGTGCGTGGGGGAGGCCAGAGCCTGAGCAGACCCTCACCAGAGCCCTGCCACAGCCCTGCTCCTCGCTGGTGGTGCTCAGGGTAGTGGGTTCATCCCAGGGACCCTCCTGAGTCTTCTTGGAATGGGGCTTTTCTGTGGCTGTGTACTGAGATGGGGCATGAAGATTCCTTGGGGGACAGTCGGCAGCGTGGCGGTGGATGTGGTACCTGTGCCAGCACACCGTTCTCTCTGTGCCTCGCCAGGACAGCACCCGCGGTTTCCTGAGCAGGAAGCCACGCTGCTGCCTGATGTCCTGGGGGTTGCTGGCATAGCCCAAGCCTGGTGGCTGTAGGAGCTGGAGGGCACCTGGTGCTCGACTGCCGTAGGACACAC
>NW_010300060.1:0-2626 GCF_000700745.2 Antrostomus carolinensis | reverse complement strand
CCCAGGGCGAGGTGAGAGGTCTCTCCTGGCTCCTGCCCGGCTGCCGTGGCTTGGAGACCCCTTGCTGGCAAACATCTGTGGATTGGGGCAAGCACAGCACAGTGCCCCCAGCCACCCTCCCTGAGCACGGGGGTGGTGTGGCACCTCTCTGCCCCACGGACCAGCCCTGAGCACTCCCTTCACCAGGGGCTGGGTTCCCTGGGCCCTGCCAGAGCTTTGGCTGAGAGGTGGTTGCAGAGACATCTGGGCCACCCCGACCATGGGGCTCCCATGGGGACTGGCAGCCACCGGGGCTGCTCCAAGGTAACTGGAGGCACTTGCTCTCCCGCAGCGCTGTGGGAAGGATTTCCTCCACCCTGCAGAAGCTGCGAGGGTGTGCGGGTTATCCAGGGGCTTTCCAAGTTGGGGGTCCTCTCAGAGTCCTAAAACTCCTCTCCCATGGGACTCCCTCTCCCCCTCATCTGCCCTCCCCAGACTTTCCTCCTCTTCAGCACGTGGTTCTGCTGCAGAGGGTCTCGTCTCTGTTTTCCTGAGCCTGGAACAGGGACTTTCCCTGCACGGGTTAATTTTTTCTTTTGCTGCTGAATTTCTGTCTCCAAATGACCGGACGGAAGCAGCTACCAGTTCGTGGTGGGGCTGCGGGTGACACTGAGGACAGCAGTGCAGGACTCTCTGCTGAGGTTTTTGGCCACTAAAGTGGATTTCTGAGCACGGCCCAGCGGCTGGGGCGAGCTGCAGCGGCCTTGGGTGGGCCAGCTGCCCTCTGCCTCAGCACCCAACCCTCAGCCCTTCCCTCCACTGAAGGAAGGTCTCCACTCTTGGAGACAGCTGGGTGAAGGTTGGGTACTGCTGTGGGACACGATGCCATGGGCACAAGGGAGGGCTCTGGCTGCTGTGTGCCCTGGTCTCACTGGTCTTGTTGCACATGTGGCTTTGGGGCATCTTGGCGGGGGGGCTGCAGGGTGGGGACAACACAGCCCAGCCTGGTCCACAGAAGATCTGCTGCATGTTTGTCCCCCAGAGCACCTGGGCGGTTGGTGGGGAGATGCAAGTACTCACAGAAAGCAAATATTCCAGCGTGCACAGGATGGGATTTCCACGGGGCTTCGCTAGCAATGATGTCTATTTTGGCTTAATCATGTCAGCAAATGGTGGAATGCAAGAGAATTGCTGTTGGTTTGGGGATGGCTTCCAGGCCAACAGGGACAAGTACAGCAAATAACTTCACAACTGGTGATTCTCGCCACTCTGGGATCCGTTTTGTTAATCCAGCCTTGGAAGGACCGGGAGGGGGAGGACTGAGGTGGGGGAACGTAGTCCAGCTAGGTTACAGTGGGGATGATGGCTCCTTGTGACTTGAGTAGAGCAAGTGCTGCCATCAGAGGGACAACGGTGCAAGTGAGGGAGAGCAACCTCTGCCACCTCCCAGACCATCACCACCGCCCGCGGCCACGCTGCTGCCTTGCGGTCCCACCTTGGTGGCACCTGGCTCGGAGCTGGAGTCTCTGGCAGATCCACAGGAGCCTGAAGGAATCCATCGCTGAGTCTTATTTGGGGTTTTCTGTTGTTTTGGGGTTCTTTTTTTTTTTTGTTTGGTTGTTTTCTTTTTTACTACCAGCCTTAGTTTGTGGCCTGTCTTTTTGTGGTTGGAAAGAGGAGTATCACTAGCAGGGTGGGTCGGTCGGTTGGCCCCACGCATGATCATGTGCTTCCCTCTTCTCTCTGTCAAACGGGATGTGGTCGCCTGATCTCCCAGAACAGAGACTTTGAACAATTTGTTGTTTATATGATGTATTTATTTTTACTTGTGTTTCATGTCATTTTTTAAAAAAATAATAAATAGTAAGTTGGTATAAACTGCCTGTTGTTTCGCTCTCTTTTTTGTGTGTGTGTAAAGTAAATGTCAAAATTTAGAAAAGCAGTGTGGTTTGAAGTGGATCGGAGCTGGGCTGGGCACGGACATCTCTGCAAACCCCAGGTGTCCCATTGCTGGAGCCCAGGCTCAGCACCCAGCTGTGACCCGCTGCCTCCAGCGGCGTTTGAGCTCCGCTGGCACCTCCGCGGCTGCCCAGGTGAGCGCAGGTGTCCATGGCAGGGCTGGGCGCTGCCGGGTGTCGGGGAACCATTCGCAGGAGCCGGCTGTTTCCCTTCTCTGTCCTCTCTGCTTGTTATTGCTGTTGATAATTACTGACATCAAGGGCTGGGGGAAAACAAGGAGAATAAATATTCTGCAGAACGTAAATAGCTTTGAGTCTCGGAGAGGCGGTGCGGGCTGCGTGCCCTGGCCCCGGCGTGCCCCGTGGGGCGCACGGAGAGGCGGTGGGGACTGGCAGGGTTTGAGGTAGTAACAGCGAGGCGTTTCTGCACAGGAAGCTGAGAAGTCTCGGAGCTGATGCCCGCGTGCAAGAAGGGCCCTGGAGAGACCAGGAAAGGAGCTGTGGGTGACCCCAGCTCGCTCTGCCCCCTCACAGGGGCTGGGGGTGCCTCCGCACCCGCCCGTTCTTGCTGTCCGGGGACCACTTCTGGTGCCAGGTTTTCTGCCTCTGCCTTTCCTGGTGTCGCAGGGCATTGCAGTAGACATCCAGGCTGGTGCCCGGTGCCCCCAGGGCCCGGGGGAAGCCCTTGT